>NW_027667664.1:0-129000 GCF_963924665.1 Micromys minutus | reverse complement strand
TTTTGCCTCAAAATAAGTGAAATTTCTGGAATTTTGCCCCAAAATAAGTGGAATTTCTGAGTTTTACCCCAAAATAAGGAGAATTTCTGTCTTTTTGCCCCAATATATAGGGAATTTCTCCCTTTTTGCCCCATAATTAATGGAATTTCTGCAATTATGCTCCAAAAGACGGGGAATTTCTGCCTTTTTGCCCGAAAATAAGAATGCATACCTTTTTGCCATAAAAAAGGAAAATTTCTTCATTTTTGCTCCAAAATAAAAGGAATTTCTGCCTTTTTGACTCTAAATAAGTGGAATTTCTGTCTTTTTCCCCCAAAACAAAGGGAATTTCTGTCTTTTTTGTTCCAAAATAAGGAAAATTTCTGACTTATTACCCTGAAGTAAGTGAAATTTCTACAATTTTGCCCCCAAAAAAGGGAAATTTCTGCCTTTTTTGCCCCCAAATATAGGGAATTTCAGCCTTTTTACCTCAAAATAAGGGGAATTTCTGCATTTTTGCCACAAAATATTAGGAATTTCTGCATTTTTGCCCCAAAATAAGAAAATTTCTGCCTTTTTTTCCTGAAATAAGTGAAATTTCTGAAATTTTGCCCCAAAATAAGTGAAATTTCTGTAATTTGGCCCCAGAATATGGGAAATTTCTGGAATTTTGCCCCAAAATAAGTGGAATTTCTGAGTTTTGCCCCAAAATAAGAAGAATGTCTGTCTTTTTGCCCCAACATATAGGGAATTTCTGCCTTTTTGCCCCACAATTAGGGGAATTTCTGCAATGTTGCTCAAAATACAGGGAATTTCTGCCTTTTTGCCTGAAAATAAGAAGAATGCATACCTTTTTGCCATAAAAAAGGGAAATTTCTTCATTTTTGCTTCAAAATAAGGGGAATTTCTGCCTTTTTGACTCTAAATAAGTGGAATTTCTGTCTTTTTCCCCAAAACAAAGGGAATTTCTGTCTTTTTTCTTCCAAAATAAAAAAAATTTCTTACTTATTACCCTGAAATAACTGAAATTTCTTCAATTTTGCCCCAAAAAAAGGGAAATTACTGCCTTTTTGCCCCCAAATAAGGGTAATTTCAGCCTTTTTACCTCAAAATAAGGGGAATTTCTGCATTTTTGCCACAAAATATTAGGAATTTCTGCTTTTTACCCCAAAATAAGGAAAATTTCTGCCTTTTTTCCCTGATATAAGTGAAATTTCTGCAATTTTGCCCCAAAATAAGTGAAATTTCGGCAATTTTGCCCCAAAATAAGCGAAATTTCGGCAGTTTTACCCCCAAATAAGGGGAATTTCACCCTTTTTACCTCAAAATAAAGGGAATTTCTGCATTTTTGCCACAATATATTAGGAATTTCTGCCTTTTTGCCCCAAAATAAGGAAAATTTCTGCCTTTTTTCCCTGAAATAAGTGAAATTTCCGCAAGTTTGGCCCAAAATAAGTGAAATTTCTGCCTTTTTGCCCCCAAATAAGGGGAATTTTAGCCTTTTTACCTCAAAAGAAGGGGAATTTCTGCATTTTTGCACCAAAATATGGATAATTTCTGCCTTTTTGCCCCAAAATAAGAAAAATTTCTGCAATTTTGTAACAAAATAAAGAAATTTCTGCCTTTTTGCTTCCAAATAGAAAAATTTCTACTTTTTTTTCTGAAAAAAGTGAAATTTCTGAAATTTTGCCCCAAAATAAGTGAAATTTCTACAATTTTGCCCCAAAATAAGTGAAATTTCTGGAATTTTGCCCCAAAATAAGTGGAATTTCTGTCTTTTTCCCCCAAAACAAAGGGAATTTCTGTATTTTTTGCCCCAAGATAAGGAAAATTTCTGACTTATTACCCTGAAATAAGTGAAATTGCTGCAATTTTGCCTCAAAATAAGAAAAATTTCTCCCTTTTTTGCCCCCAAATAAGGGGAATTTCAGCCTTTTTACGTCAAAAAAAGGGAAATTTCTGCAGTTTTGCCCCAAAATATGGGAAATTTCTGCGTTTTTGCCCCAAAATAAGAAAAATTTCTTCAATTTTGTACCAAAATAAAAGAAATTTCTGCCTTTTTGCCCCAAAATAAAAAAAATTCTGCTTTTTTTCTGAAATAAGTGAAATTTCTGCAATTTTGCCCAAAATAAGTGAAATTTCTGCAATTTTTCCACAAAATAAGGGAAATTTCTGGAATTTTGCCTCAAAATAAGTGGTATTTCTGAGTTATGCCACAAAATAAAAAGAATTTCTGTCCTTTTGCCCCAACATATAGGGAATTTCTGCCTTTTTGCCCCACAATTAGGGGAATTTCTGCAATTTTGCTCCAAAATACGGGGAATTTCTGCCTTTTTGTCCGAAAATAAGAAGAATGCATACCTTTTTGCCATAAAAAAGGGAAATTTCTTCATTTTTGCTCCAAAATAAGGGGAATTTCTGCATTTGCCTCTAAATAAGTGGAATTTCTGTCTTTTTCCCCCAAAACAAAGGGAATTTCTGTCTTTTTTGACCCAAAATAAGGAAAATTTCTGACTTATTACCCTGAAATAAGTGAAATTTCTGCAATTTTGCCTCAAAATAAAGGAAATTTCTGCCTTTTTGCCCCAAAATAAGGGGAATTTCAGCCTTTTTACCTCAAAATAAGGGGAATTTCTGCTTTTTTGCCTCTAAATAAGTGGAATTTCTGTCTTTTTTCTCTAAAACAAAAGGAATTTCTGTCTTTTTGCCCCAAAATAAGGAAAATTTCTGACTTTTTTTGCTTAAATAAGTGAAATTTCTGCTTTTTTGCCCCCAAATAAGGGAATTTCAGATTTTTACCCCAAAATAAGGGGAATTTCTGCATTTTTGCCCCAAAATATGGGAATTTTCTGCCTTTTTGCCCCAAAATAAGAAAATTTCTGCTTTTTTTTCTGAAATAACTGAAATTTCTGCAATTTTGTCCCAAAATAAGTGAAATTTCTGAGTTTTGCCACAAAATAAGGAGAATTTCTGTCTTTTTGCCCCAACATATAAGGAATTTCTGCCTTTTTGCCCCACAATTAGAGTAATTTCTGCCATTTTGCTCCAAAATACGGGGAATTTCTGCCTTTTTGTCTGAAAATAAGAAGAATGCATACCTTTTTGCCATAAAAAAGTAAAATTTTTTCATTTATCTCCAAAATAAGAAGAATTTCTGCTTTTTTCCTCTAAATAATTCGAATTTCTGTTTTTTCCCCGAAAACAAATAGAATTTCTGTCTTTCTTGCCCCAAAATAAAGAAAATTTCTGATTTATTATCCTGAAATAAGTGAAATTTCTGCAATTTTGCCTCAAAATAAGAGAAATTTCTGCGTTTTTGCACCCAAATAAGGGGAATTTCAGCATTTTTACCTCAAAATAAGGGGAATTTCTGCATTTTTCTTCAAAATATGGGAAATTTCTGCCTTTTTGCCCCAAAATAAAAAAATTTCTGCTTTTTTTCCCTGAAATAAGTGAAATTTCTGAAATTTTGCCCCAAAATAAGTGAAATGTCTGCAATTTGGCCCCAAAATATGGGAAATTTCTGGAATTTTGCCCCAAAATAAGTGGAATTTCTGAGTTTTGCCC
This sequence comes from Micromys minutus, assembly GCF_963924665.1. Taxonomy (NCBI): domain Eukaryota; kingdom Metazoa; phylum Chordata; class Mammalia; order Rodentia; family Muridae; genus Micromys; species Micromys minutus. The sequence goes on along the minus strand of NW_027667664.1, from coordinate 125,454 downwards.
CAAAATAAGAAGAATGTCTGTCTTTTTGCCCCAACATATAGGGAATTTCTGCCTTTTTGCCCCACAATTAGGGGAATTTCTGCAATGTTGCTCAAAATACAGGGAATTTCTGCCTTTTTGCCTGAAAATAAGAAGAATGCATAAGTTTTGCCATAAAAAAAGGGAAATATCTTCATTTTTGCTCCAAAATAAGGGGTATTTATGCCTTTTGACTCTAAATAAGTGGAATATCTGTCTTTTTCCCCTAAAACAAAGGGAATTTCTGTCTTTTTTGTTCCAAAATAAGGAAAATTTCTTACTTATTACCCTGAAATAAGTGAAATTTCTGCAATTTTGCCCCAAAATAAGGGAAATTACTGCCTTTTTGCCCCCAAATAAGGGGAATTTCAGCCTTTTTACCTCAAAATAAGGGGAATTTCTGCATTTTTACTACAAAATATTAGGAATTTCTTTTTTTTTGCCCCAAAATAAGGAAAATTTCTGCTTTTTTTCCCTGAAATAAGTGAAATTTCTGCAATTTTGCCCCAAAATAAGTGAAATTTCTGCAATTTTGCCCTAAAATAAGGTAAATTTCTGGAATTTTGCCCCAAATAAGTGGAATTTCTGAGTTTCGCCCCAAAATAAAGAGAATTTCTGTCTTTTTGCCCCAACATATATGGAATTTCTACCTTTTTCCCTGATAATTAGGGGAATTTCTGCAATTTTGCTCCAAAATACAAGGAATTTTGCCTTTTTGCCATAAAAAAGGGAAATTTCTTAATTTTTGCTCCAAAATAAGGAAAATTTCTGCTTTTTTGCCTCTAAATAAGTGGTATTTTGGTCTTTTTCCTCCAAAACAAAGGGAATTTCTGTCTTTTTTGCCCCAAAATAAAAAAAATTTCTGACTTATTAACCTGAAATAAGTTAAATTTCTGCAATTTTGCCCCAAAATAATGGAAATTTCGGCCTTTTTACCCCCAAATAAGGGGAATTTCACCCTTTTTACCTCAAAATAAAGGGAATTTCTTTATTTTTGCCACAAAATATTAGGAATTTCTGCCTTTTTGCCCCAAAATAAGGAAAATTTCTGCCTTTTTTCCCTGAAATAAGTGAAATTTCTGCAATTTTGGCCCAAAATAAGTGGAATTTCTGCCTTTTTGCCCCCAAATAAGGGGAATTTTAGCCTTTTTACCTCAAAATAAGGGGAATTTCTAAATTTTTGCCCCAAAATATGGGAAATTTCTGCCTTTTTGCCCCAAAATAAGAAAAATTTCTGCAATTTTGTACCAAAATAAAAGAAATTTCTGCATTTTTGCTTCGAAATAGAAAAATTTCTATTTTATTTTCTGAAAATAAGTGAAATTTCTGAAATTTTGGCCCAAAATAAGTGAAATTTCTAGAATTTTGCCTCAAAATAAGTGAAATTTCTGGAATTTTGCCCCAAAATAAGTGGAATTTCTGAGTTTTACCCCAAAATAAGGAGAATTTCTGTCTTTTTGCCCCAATATATAGGGAATTTCTCCCTTTTTGCCCCATAATTAATGGAATTTCTGCAATTATGCTCCAAAAGACGGGGAATTTCTGCCTTTTTGCCCGAAAATAAGAATGCATACCTTTTTGCCATAAAAAAGGAAAATTTCTTCATTTTTGCTCCAAAATAAAAGGAATTTCTGCCTTTTTGACTCTAAATAAGTGGAATTTCTGTCTTTTTCCCCCAAAACAAAGGGAATTTCTGTCTTTTTTGTTCCAAAATAAGGAAAATTTCTGACTTATTACCCTGAAGTAAGTGAAATTTCTACAATTTTGCCCCCAAAAAAGGGAAATTTCTGCCTTTTTTGCCCCCAAATATAGGGAATTTCAGCCTTTTTACCTCAAAATAAGGGGAATTTCTGCATTTTTGCCACAAAATATTAGGAATTTCTGCCTTTTTGCCCCAAAATAAGAAAATTTCTGCCTTTTTTTCCTGAAATAAGTGAAATTTCTGAAATTTTGCCCCAAAATAAGTGAAATTTCTGTAATTTGGCCCCAGAATATGGGAAATTTCTGGAATTTTGCCCCAAAATAAGTGGAATTTCTGAGTTTTGCCCCAAAATAAGAAGAATGTCTGTCTTTTTGCCCCAACATATAGGGAATTTCTGCCTTTTTGCCCCACAATTAGGGGAATTTCTGCAATGTTGCTCAAAATACAGGGAATTTCTGCCTTTTTGCCTGAAAATAAGAAGAATGCATACCTTTTTGCCATAAAAAAGGGAAATTTCTTCATTTTTGCTTCAAAATAAGGGGAATTTCTGCCTTTTTGACTCTAAATAAGTGGAATTTCTGTCTTTTTCCCCAAAACAAAGGGAATTTCTGTCTTTTTTCTTCCAAAATAAAAAAAATTTCTTACTTATTACCCTGAAATAACTGAAATTTCTTCAATTTTGCCCCAAAAAAAGGGAAATTACTGCCTTTTTGCCCCCAAATAAGGGTAATTTCAGCCTTTTTACCTCAAAATAAGGGGAATTTCTGCATTTTTGCCACAAAATATTAGGAATTTCTGCTTTTTACCCCAAAATAAGGAAAATTTCTGCCTTTTTTCCCTGATATAAGTGAAATTTCTGCAATTTTGCCCCAAAATAAGTGAAATTTCTGCAATTTTGTTCTAAAATAAGGTAAATTTCTGGAATTTTGCCCCAAATAAGTGGAATTTCTGAGTTTTGCCCCAAAATAAGGAGAATTTCTGTCTTTTTGCCCCAACATATAGGGAATTTCTACCTTTTTGCCCGACAATTAGGGGAATTTCTGCAATTTTGCTCCAAAATACGGGGAATTTCTGCCTTTTTGCCCGAAAATATGAAGAATGCATACCTTTTTGCCATAAAAAAGGAAAATTTCTTCATTTTTGCTCCAAAATAAGGAAAATTTCTGCTTTTTTGCCTCTAAATAAGTGGTATTTCTGTCTTTTTCCCTCAAAACAAAGGGAATTTCTGTCTTTTTTGCCCCAAAATATGGAAAATTTCTTACTTATTACCCTGAAATAAGTGAAATTTCTGCAATTTTGCCCCAAAATAAGCGAAATTTCGGCAGTTTTACCCCCAAATAAGGGGAATTTCACCCTTTTTACCTCAAAATAAAGGGAATTTCTGCATTTTTGCCACAATATATTAGGAATTTCTGCCTTTTTGCCCCAAAATAAGGAAAATTTCTGCCTTTTTTCCCTGAAATAAGTGAAATTTCCGCAAGTTTGGCCCAAAATAAGTGAAATTTCTGCCTTTTTGCCCCCAAATAAGGGGAATTTTAGCCTTTTTACCTCAAAATAAGAGGAATTTCTGCATTTTTGCCCCAAAATATGGGAAATTTCTGCCTTTTTGCCCCAAAATAAGGAAAATTTCTGCCTTTTTTCTCTGAAATAAGTGAAATTTCTCCAATTTTGTCCCAAAATAAGTGCAATTTCTGCAATTTTGCCCCAAAATAAGGGAAATTTCTGGAATTTTGCCCCAAAATATGTGGAATTTCTGAGTTTTGCCCCAAAATAAGCAGAATTTCTGTCTTTTTGCCCCAACATATAGGGAATTTCTGCCTTTTTGCCCCACAATTAGGTTAATTTCTGCAATTTTGTTCCAAAATACAGAGAATTTCTGCCTTTTTGCCCGAAAATAAGAAGAATGCATACCTTTTTGCCATAAAAAAGGGAAATTTCTGTAATTTTGCTCCAAAATAAGGGGAATTTCTGCTTTTTGCCTCTAAATATGTGGAGTTTCTCTTTTTCCCCCAAAACAAAGAAAATTTCTGTCTTTTTTGCAACAAAATAAAGAAATTTTCTGACTTATTACCCTGAAATAAGTGAAATTTCTGCAATTTTGCCCCAAAATAAGGGAAATTTCTGCCCTTTTGCCCCCAAATAAGAGGAATTTCACCCTTTTACCTCAAAATAAGGAGAATTTCTGCATTTTTGCAACAAAATATTAGGAATTTCTGCCTTTTTGCCCCAAAATAAGGAAAATTTCTGCCTTTTTTCCCTGAAATAAGTGAAATTTCTGCAATTTTGCCCCAAAATAAGGGACATCTCTGGAATTTTGCCCCAAAATAAGTGGAATTTCTGAGTTTTGCCCCAAAATAAGGAAAATTTCTGTCTTTTTGCCCTAACATATAGGGAATTTCTGCCTTTTTGCCCCACAATTAGGGGAATTTCTAAAATTTTGCTCCAAAATATGGGGAATTTTTGCTTTTTAGGCCGAAAATAAAGGGAATGTATACCTTTTGCCACAAAAAACGGAAATCTTCATTTTTGCTTTAAAATAAGGGGAATTTCTGCTTTTTTGCCTCTAAATAAGTGGAATTTCTGTCTTTTTCCCCCAAAACAAAGGGAATTTCTGTATTTTTTGCCCCAAGATAAGGAAAATTTCTGACTTATCACCCTGAAATAAATGAAATTGCTGTATTTTGCCTCAAAATAAGAAAAATTTCTCCCTTTTTGCCCCCAAATAAGAGGAATTTCAGCCTTTTTACGTCAAAAAAAGGGAAATTTCTGCATTTTTGCCCCAAAATATGGGAACTTTCTGCGTTTTTGTTCCAAAATAAGAAAAATTTCTTCAATTTTGTACCAAAATAAAAGAAATTTCTGCCTTTTTGCCCCAAAATAAAAAAATTTCTGCTTTTTTTCTGAAATAAGTGAAATTTCTGCAATTTTGCCCAAAATAAGTGAAATTTCTGCAATTTTGCCCCAAAATAAGGGAAATTTCTGGAATTTTGCCTCAAAATAAGTTGTATTTCTTAGTTTTGCCACAAAATAAGGAGAATTTCTGTCCTTTTGCCCCAACATATAGGGAATTTCTGCCTTTTTGCCCCACAATTAGGGGAATTTCTGCAATTTTGCTCCAAAATACGGAGAATTTCTGTTTTTTTGTCCGAAAATAAGAAGAATGCATACCTTTTTGCCATAAAAAAGGGAAATTTCTTCATTTTTGCTCCAAAATAAGGGGAATTTCTGCATTTGCCTCTAAATAAGTGGAATTTCTGTCTTTTTCCCCCAAAACAAAGGGAATTTCTGTCTTTTTTGCCCCAAAATAAGGAAAATTTCTGACTTATTACCCTGAAATAAATGAAATTTCTGCAATTTTGCCCCAAAATAAAGGAAATTTCTTCCTTTTTGCCCCCAAATAAGGGGAATTTCAGCCTTTTTACCTCAAAATATGGGGAATTTCTGCTTTTTTGCCTCTAAATAAGTGGAATTTCTGTCTTTTTTCTCTAAAACAAAAGGAATTTCTGTTTTTTTGTCCCAAAATAAGGAAAATTTCTGACTTTTTTTTCCTTAAATAAGTGAAATTTCTGCTTCTTTGCCCCCAAATAAGGGAATTTCAGACTTTTTACCCCAAAATAAGGGGAATTTTTGCATTTTTGCCCCAAAATATGGGAAATTTCTGCCTTTTTGCCCCAAAATAAGAAAAATTAATGCAATTTTGTACCAAAATAAAAGAAATTTCTGCCTTTTTGCCCCAAAATAAGAAAATTTATGCTTTTTTTTCTGAAATAACTGAAATTTCTGCAATTTTGCCCCAAAATAAGTGAAATTTCTGAGTTTTGCCACAAAATAAGGAGAATTTCTGTCTCTTTGCCCCAACATATAAGGAATTTCTGCCTTTTTGCCCCACAATTAGAGGAATTTCTGCAATTTTGCTCCAGAATAGGAGGAATTTCTGCCTTTTTGTCTGAAAATAAGAAGAATGCATACCTTTTTGCCATAAAAAAGAGAAATTTTTTCATTTTTGCTCCAAAATAAGAAGAATTTCTGCTTTTTTCCTCTAAATAATTCGAATTTCTGTTTTTTCCCCCAAAACAAATGGAATTTCTGTCTTTTTTGCCCCAAAATAAAGAAAATTTCTGATTTATTACCCTGAAATAAGTGAAATTTCTGCAATTTTGCCTCTAAATAAAAGAAATTTCTGCCTTTTTGCACCCAAATAAGGGGAATTTCAGCCTTTTTACCTCAAAATAAGGGGAATTTCTGCATTTTTGCTTCAAAATATGGGAAATTTCAGCCTTTTTGCCCCAAAATAAAAAAATTTCTGCTTTTTTTCCTTGAAATAAGTGAAATTTCTGAAATTTTGCCCCAAAATAAGTGAAATTTCTGCAATTTGGCCCCAAAATATAGGAAATTTCTGGAATTTTGCCCCAAAATAAGTGGAATTTCTCAGTTTTGCCCCAAAATAAAAAGAATGTCTGTCTTTTTGCCCCAACATATAGGGAATTTCTGCCTTTTTGCCCCACAATTAGGGGAAGTTCTGCAATGTTGCTCAAAATACAGGGAATTTCTGCGTTTTTGCCTGAAAATAAGAAGAATGCATAACTTTTTGCCATAAAAAAGTGAAATTTCTTCATTATTGCTCCAAAATAAGGGGAATTTCTGCATTTTTGACTCTAAATAAGTGGAATTTCTGTCTTTTTCCCCCAAAACAAAGGGAATTTCTGTCTTTTTTCTTCCAAAATAAAAAAAAATTTCTTACTGATTACCCTGAAATAACTGAAATTTCTTCAATTTTGCCCCAAAATAAGGGAAATTACTGCCTTTTTGCCCCCAAATAAGGGTAATTTCAGCCTTTTTACCTCAAAATAAGGGGAATTTCTGCATTTTTGCCACAAAATATTAGGAATTTCTGATTTTTGCCCCAAAATAAGGAAAATTTCTGCCTTTTTTCCCTGAAATAAGTGAAATTTCTGCAATTTTGCCCCAAAATAAGTGAAATTTCTGCAATTTTGTTCTAAAATAAGGTAAATTTCTGGAATTTTGCCCCAAATAAGTGGAATTTCTGAGTTTCGCCCCAAAATAAGGAGAATTTCTGTCTTTTTGCTCCAACATATAGGGAATTTCTACCTTTTTGCCTGACAATTAGGGGAATTTCTGCAATTTTGCTCTAAAATACGGGGAATTTCTGCCTTTTTGCCCGAAAATAAGAAGAATGCATAGCTTTTTGCCATATAAAAGGGAAATTTCTTCATTTTTGCTCCAAAATAATGAAAATTTCTGCTTTTTTGCCTCTAAATAAGTGTAATTTCTGTTTTTTTCCCCAAAACAGAGGGAATTTCTGTCTTTTTTGCCCCAAAATAAAGAAAATTTCTGACTTATTACCCTGAAATAAGTGAAATTTCTGCAATTTTGCCCCAAAATAAGGAAAATTTCGGCCTTTTTACCCCCAAATAAGGGGAATTTCACCGATTCTACCTCAAAATAAAGGGAATTTCTGCATTTTTGCCACAAAATATTAGGAATTTCTGAATTTTTGCCCCAAAATAAAGAAAATTTCTGCCTTTTTTCCCTGAAATACGTGAAATTTCTGCAATTTTGGCCCAAAATAAGTGAAATTTCTGCCTTTTTGCCCCCAAATAAGGGGAATTTTAGCCTTTTTACCTCAAAATAAGGGGAATTTCTGCATTTTTGCCCCAAAATATGGGAAATTTCTGCCTTTTTGCCCCAAAATAAGAAAAATTTCTGCAATTTTGTACCAAAATAAAAGAAATTTCTGCCCTTTTGCTTCCAAATAAAAAAATTTCTACTTTCTTTCTGAAAAAAGTGAAATTTCTGAAATTTTGCCCCAAAATAAGTGAAATTTCTACAATTTTGCCCCAAAATAAGTGAAATTTCTGGAATTTTGCCCCAAAATAAGTTGAATTTCTGAGTTTTGCACAAAAATAAGGAGAATTTCTGTATTTTTGCCTCAACATATTGGGAATTTCTGCATTTTTGCCCCACAATTTGGGAAATTTCTGCAATTTTGCTCTAAAATAAGGGGAATTTCTGCCTTTTTGCCCAAAAATAAGAAGAATGCATACCTTTATGCCCTTAAATGGTGAAATTTCTTAATTTTTGCTCCAAAATAAGGGGAATTTCTGCTTTTTTGCCTCTAAAAAAGTGGAATTTCTGTCTTTTTCCCCCCAAAACAAAGGTTATTTCTGTTTTCTGGCTCCAAAATAAGTTAAATTTCTGACTTATTACCCTGAAATAAGTGAAATTTCTGCAATTTTGCCCCAAAATAAGAGAAATTTCTGCCTTTTTGCCCCCAAATAAAGGGAATTTCAGCCTTTTACCTCAAAATAAGAGAAATTTCTGCATTTTTACCCCAAAATATGGGAAATTTCTGCCTTTTTGCCCCAAAATAAAAAAAATTCTGCATTTTGTAACAAAATAAAAGAAATTTCTGCCTTTTGGCCCCAAAATAAGAAAATTTCTGCTTTTTTTTCTGAAATAAGTGAAATTTCTGCAATTTTGCCCCAAAATAATTTAAATTTCTGAGTTTTGCCCTAAAATAAGGAGAATTTCTGTCTTTTTGCCCCAACATATAGGGAATTACTGCATTTTTGCGCCACAATTAGGGGAATTTTCGCAATTTTGCTCTAAAATACGGGGAATTTCTGCCTTTTTTGTCCGAAAATAATAATAATGCATACCTTTTTGCCATAAAAAAGGGAATTTTCTTCATTTTTCTCCAAAATGTGGGGAATTTTTGCTTTTATGCCTCTAAATAAGTGGAATTTCTGTCTTTTTCCCCCAAAACAAAGGGAATTTCTGTCTTTTTTGCCCCAAAATAAGGAAAATTTCTGACTTATTACTCTGAAATAAGTGAAATTTCTGCAATTTTGCCCCAAAATAAGAGAAATTTCTGTTTTTTAACCCCAAATAAGGGGAATTTCAGCATTTTACCTCAAAATAAGGGGAATTTCTGCATTTTTTTTCCCAAAATATGGGAAATTTTTGCCTTTTTGCCAAAAATAAGAAAAAATTTCTGCAATTTTGTACCAAAATATGGGAAATTTCTGACTTTTTGCCCCAAAATAAGGAAAATTTCTGCCTTTTTTCTCTGAAATAAGTGAAATTTCTCCAATTTTGTCCCAAAATAAGTGCAATTTCTGCAATTTTGCCCCAAAATAAGGGAAATTTCTGGAATTTTGCCCCAAAATATGTGGAATTTCTGAGTTTTGCCCCAAAATAAGCAGAATTTCTGTCTTTTTGCCCCAACATATTGAGAATTTCTGCCTTTTTGCCCCACAATTAGGTTAATTTCTGCAATTTTGTTCCAAAATACAGAGAATTTCTGCCTTTCTGCCCGAAAATAAGAAGAATGCATACCTTTTTGCCATAAAAAAGGGAAATTTCTGTAATTTTGCTCCAAAATAAGGGGAATTTCTGCTTTTTGCCTCTAAATATGTGGAGTTTCTCTCTTTTTCCCCCAAAACAAAGAAAATTTCTGTCTTTTTTGCAACAAAATAAAGAAATTTTCTGACTTATTACCCTGAAATAAGTGAAATTTCTGCAATTTTGCCCCAAAATAAGGGAAATTTCTGCCCTTTTGCCCCCAAATAAGAGGAATTTCACCCTTTTACCTCAAAATAAGGAGAATTTCTGCATTTTTGCAACAAAATATTAGGAATTTCTGCCTTTTTGCCCCAAAATAAGGAAAATTTCTGCCTTTTTTCCCTGAAATAAGTGAAATTTCTGCAATTTTGCCCCAAAATAAGGGACATCTCTGGAATTTTGCCCCAAAATAAGTGGAATTTCTGAGTTTTGCCCAAAAATAAGGAGAATTTATGTCTTTTTGCCCTAACATATAGGAAATTTCTGCCTTTTTGCCCCACAATTAGGGGAATTTCTAGAATTTTCCTCCAAAATACGGGGAATTTTTGCTTTTTAGGCCGAAAATAAAGGGAATGTATACCTTTTGCCACAAAAAAGGGAAATCTTCATTTTTGCTTCAAAATAAGGGGAATTTCTGCTTTTTTGCCTCTAAATAAGTGGAATTTCTGTCTTTTTCCCCCAAAACAAAGGGAATTTCTGTATTTTTTGCCCCAAGATAAGGAAAATTTCTGACTTATCACCCTGACATAAGTAAAATTGCTGTATTTTGCCTCAAAATAAGAAAAATTTCTCCCTTTTTGCCCCCAAATAAGGGGAATTTCAGCCTTTTTACGTCAAAAAAAGGGAAATTTCTGCATTTTTGCCCCAAAATATGGGAACTTTCTGCGTTTTTGTTCCAAAATAAGAAAAATTTCTTCAATTTTGTACCAAAATAAAAGAAATTTCTGCCTTTTTGCCCCAAAATAAAAAAATTTCTGTTTTTTTTCTGAAATAAGTGAAATTTCTGCAATTTTGCCCAAAATAAGTGAAATTTCTGCAATTTTGCCCCAAAATAAGGGAAATTTCTGGAATTTTGCCTCAAAATAAGTGGTATTTCTGAGTTTTGCCACAAAATAAGGAGAATTTCTGTCCTTTTGCCCCAACATATAGGGAATTTCTTCCTTTTTGCCCCACAATTAGAGGAATTTCTGCAATTTTGCTCCAAAATACGGAGAATTTCTGCCTTTTGGCCGAAAATAAGAAGAATGCATACCTTTTTGCCATAAAAAAGGGAAATTTCTTCATTTTTGCTCCAAAATAAGGGGAATTTCTGCATTTGCCTCTAAATAAGTGGAATTTCTGTCTTTTTCCCCCAAAACAAAGGAAATTTCTGTCTTTTTTGCCCCAAAATAAGGAAAATTTCTGACTTATTACCCTGAAATAAGTGAAATTTCTGCAATTTTGCCCCAAAATAAAGGAAATTTCTGCCTTTTTGCCCCCAAATAAGGGGAATTTCAGCCTTTTTACCTCAAAATAAGGGGAATTTCTGCTTTTTTGCCTCTAAATAAGTGGAATTTCTGTCTTTTTTCTCTAAAACAAAAGGAATTTCTGTCTTTTTGCCCCAAAATAAGAAAAATTTCTGACTTTTTTTCCTTAAATAAGTGAAATTTCTGCTTTTTTGCCCACAAATAAGGGAATTTCAGACTTTTTACCCCAAAATAAGGGGAATTTTTGCATTTTTCCCCAAAATATGGGAAATTTCTGCCTTTTTGCCCCAAAATAAGAAAAATTTCTGCAATTTTGTACCAAAATAAAAGAAATTTCTGCCTTTTTGCCCCAAAATAAGAAAATTTATGCTTTTTTTCTGAAATAACTGAAATTTCTGCAATTTTGCCCCAAAATAAGTGAAATTTCTGAGTTTTGCCACAAAATAAGGAGAATTTCTGTCTTTTTGCCCCAACATATAAGGAATTTCTGCCTTTTTGCCCCACAATTAGAGGAATTTCTGCAATTTTGCTCCAAAATACGAGGAATTTCTGCCTTTTTGCCTGAAAATAAGAAAAATGCATACCTTTTTGCAATAAAAAAAGGAAATTTCTTCATTTTTGCTTCAAAATAAGGGGAATTTCTGCATTTTTGATTCTAAATAAGTGGAATTTCTGTCTTTTTCCCCCAAAACAAAGGGAATTTCTGTCTTTTTTCTTCCAAAATAAAAAAAATTTCTTACTTATTACCCTGAAATAACTGAAATCTCTTCAATTTTGCCCCAAAATAAGGGAAATTACTGCCTTTTTGCCCCCAAATAAGGGTAATTTCAGCCTTTTTACCTCAAAATAAGGGGAATTTCTGCATTTTTGCCACAAAATATTAGGAATTTCTGATTTTTGCCCCAAAATAAGGAAAATTTCTGCTCTTTTCCCTGAAATAAGTGAAATTTCTGCAATTTTGCCCCAAAATAAGTGAAATTTCTGCAATTTTGTTCTAAAATAAGGTAAATTTCTGGAATTTTGCCCCAAATAAGTGGAATTTCTGAGTTTTGCCCCCAAATAAGTAGAATTTCTGTCTTTTTGCCCCAACATATAGGGAATTTCTACCTTTTTGCCCGACAATTAGGGGAATTTCTGCAATTTTGCTCCAAAATACGGGGAATTTCTGCCTTTTTGCCCGAAAATAAGAAGAATGCATACCTTTTTGCCATAGAAAAGGGAAATTTCTTCATTTTTGCTCCAAAATAAGGAAAATTTCTGCTTTTTTGCCTCTAAATAAGTGGTATTTCTGTCTTTTTCCCCCAAAACAAAGGAAATTTCTGTCCTTTTTGCCCCAAAATAAGGAAATTTTCTTACTTATTACCCTGAAATAAGTGAAATTTCTTCAATTTTGCCCCAAAATAAGGAAAATTTCTGCCTTTTTTTCCCTGAAATAAGTGAAATTTCCGCAATTTTGGCCCAAAATAAGTGAAATTTCTGCCTTTTTGCCCCCAAATAAGGGGAATTTCAGCCTTTTTACCTCAAAATAAGGGGAATTTCTGCTTTTTTCCCTCTAAATAAGTGGAATTTCTGTCTTTTTTCTCTAAAACAAAAGGAATTTCTGTCTTTTTGCCCCAAAATAAGGAAAATTTCTGAATTTTTTTCTTTAAATAAGTGAAATTTCTGCTTTTTTGCCCCCAAATAAGGGAATTTCAGACTTTTTACCCCAAAATTAGGGGAATTTCTGCATTTTTGCCCCAAAATATGGGAAATTTCTGCCCTTTTGCCCCAAAGTAAGAAAAATTTCTGCAATTTTGTACCAAAATAAAAGAAATTTCTGCCTTTTTGCCCCAAAATAAGAAAATTTATGCTTTTTTTTCTGAAATAACTGAAATTTCTGCAATTATGCCCCAAAATAAGTGAAATTTCTGAGTTTTGCCACAAAATAAGGAGAATTTCTGTCTTTTTGCCCCAACATATAAGGAATTTCTGCATTTTTGCCCCACAATTAGAGGAATTTCTGCAATTTTGCTCCAAAATACGGGGAATTTCTGCCTTTTTGTCTGAAAATAAGAAGAATGCATACCTTTTTGCCATAAAAAAGGGAAATTTTTTCATTTTTGCTCTAAAATAAGAAGAATTTCTGCTTTTTTCCTCTAAATAATTCGAATTTCTGTTTTTTCCCCCAAAACAAATAGAATTTCTGTCTTTTTTGCCCCAAAATAAAGAAAATTTCTGATTTATTACCCTGAAATAAGTGAAATTTCTGCAATTTTGCCTCTAAATAAGAGAAATTTCTGCCTTTTTGCACCCAAATAAGGGGAATTTCAGCCTTTTTACCTCAAAATAAGGGGAATTTTTGCATTTTTACTACAAAATATGGGAAATTTCTGCCTTTTTGCCCCAAAATAAAAAAATTTCTGCTTTTTTTCCCTGAAATAAGTGAAATTTCTGAAATTTTGCCCCAAAATAAGTGAAATTTCTGCAATTTGGCCCCAAAATATGGGAAATTTCTGGAATTTTGCCCCAAAATAAGTGGAATTTCTCAGTTTTGCCCCAAAATAAGAAGAATGTCTGTCTTTTTGCCCCAACATATAGGGAATTTCTGCCTTTTTGCCCACAATTAGGGGAATTTCTGCAATGTTGCTCAAAATACAGGGAATTTCTGCCTTTTTGCCTGAAAATAAGAAGAATGCATACCTTTTTGCCATAAAAAAGGGAAATTTCTTCATTTTTGCTTCAAAATAAGGGGAATTTCTGCCTTTTTGACTCTAAATAAGTGGAATTTCTGTCTTTTTCCCCCAAAACAAAGGGAATTTCTGTCTTTTTTCTTCCAAAATAAAAAAAATTTCTTACTTATTACCCTGAAATAACTGAAATTTCTTCAATTTTGCCCCAAAATAAGGGAAATTACTGCCTTTTTCCCCCAAATAAGGGTAATTTCAGCCTTTTTACCTCAAAATAAGGGGAATTTCTGCATTTTTGCCACAAAATATTAGGAATTTCTGCTTTTTGCCCCAAAATAAGGAAAATTTCTGCCTTTTTTCCCTGAAATAAGTGAAATTTCTGCAATTTTGCCCCAAAATAAGTGAAATTTCTGCAATTTTGTTCTAAAATAAGGTAAATTTCTGGAATTTTGCCCCAAATAAGTGGAATTTCTGAGTTTTGCCCCAAAATAAGGAGAATTTCTGTCTTTTTGCCCCAACATATAGGGAATTTCTACATTTTTGCCCGACAATTAGGGGAATTTCTGCAATTTTGCTCCAAAATACGGGGAATTTCTGCCTTTTTGCCCGAAAATAAGAAGAATGCATACCTTTTTGCCATAAAAAAGGGAAATTTCTTCATTTTTGCTCCAAAATAAGGAAAATTTCTGCTTTTTTGCCTCTAAATAAGTGGTATTTCTGTCTTTTTCCCTCAAAACAAAGGGAATTTCTGTCTTTTTTGCCCCAAAATATGGAAAATTTCTTACTTATTACCCTGAAATAAGTGAAATTTCTGCAATTTTGCCCCAAAATAAGCGAAATTTCGGCAGTTTTACCCCCAAATAAGGGGAATTTCACCCTTTTTACCTCAAAATAAAGGGAATTTCTGCATTTTTGCCACAATATATTAGGAATTTCTGCCTTTTTGCCCCAAAATAAGGAAAATTTCTGCCTTTTTTCCATGAAATAAGTGAAATTTCCGCAAGTTTGGCCCAAAATAATGAAATTTCTGCCTTTTTGCCCCCAAATAAGGGGAATTTTAGCCTTTTTACCTCAAAAGAAGGGGAATTTCTGCATTTTTGCACCAAAATATGGATAATTTCTGCCTTTTTGCCCCAAAATAAGAAAAATTTCTGCAATTTTGTAACAAAATAAAGAAATTTCTGCCTTTTTGCTTCCAAATAGAAAAATTTCTACTTTTTTTTCTGAAAAAAGTGAAATTTCTGAAATTTTGCCCCAAAATAAGTGAAATTTCTACAATTTTGCCCCAAAATAAGTGAAATTTCTGGAATTTTGCCCCAAAATAAGTGGAATTTCTGTCTTTTTCCCCCAAAACAAAGGGAATTTCTGTATTTTTTGCCCCAAGATAAGGAAAATTTCTGACTTATTACCCTGAAATAAGTGAAATTGCTGCAATTTTGCCTCAAAATAAGAAAAATTTCTCCCTTTTTGCCCCCAAATAAGGGGAATTTCAGCCTTTTTACGTCAAAAAAAGGGAAATTTCTGCAGTTTTGCCCCAAAATATGGGAAATTTCTGCGTTTTTGCCCCAAAATAAGAAAAATTTCTTCAATTTTGTACCAAAATAAAAGAAATTTCTGCCTTTTTGCCCCAAAATAAAAAAAATTCTGCTTTTTTTCTGAAATAAGTGAAATTTCTGCAATTTTGCCCAAAATAAGTGAAATTTCTGCAATTTTTCCACAAAATAAGGGAAATTTCTGGAATTTTGCCTCAAAATAAGTGGTATTTCTGAGTTTTGCCACAAAATAAAAAGAATTTCTCTCCTTTTGCCCCAACATATAGGGAATTTCTGCCTTTTTGCCCCACAATTAGGGGAATTTCTGCAATTTTGCTCCAAAATACGGGGAATTTCTGCCTTTTTGTCCGAAAATAAGAAGAATGCATACCTTTTTGCCATAAAAAAGGGAAATTTCTTCATTTTTGCTCCAAAATAAGGGGAATTTCTGCATTTGCCTCTAAATAAGTGGAATTTCTGTCTTTTTCCCCCAAAACAAAGGGAATTTCTGTCTTTTTTGCCCCAAAATAAGGAAAATTTCTGACTTATTACCCTGAAATAAGTGAAATTTCTGCAATTTTGCCTCAAAATAAAGGAAATTTCTGCCTTTTTGCCCCAAAATAAGGGGAATTTCAGCCTTTTTACCTCAAAATAAGGGGAATTTCTGCTTTTTTGCCTCTAAATAAGTGGAATTTCTGTCTTTTTTCTCTAAAACAAAAGGAATTTCTGTCTTTTTGCCCCAAAATAAGGAAAATTTCTGACTTTTTTTGCTTAAATAAGTGAAATTTCTGCTTTTTTGCCCCCAAATAAGGGAATTTCAGATTTTTACCCCAAAATAAGGGGAATTTCTGCATTTTTGCCCCAAAATATGGGAATTTTCTGCCTTTTTGCCCCAAAATAAGAAAATTTCTGCTTTTTTTTCTGAAATAACTGAAATTTCTGCAATTTTGTCCCAAAATAAGTGAAATTTCTGAGTTTTGCCACAAAATAAGGAGAATTTCTGTCTTTTTGCCCCAACATATAAGGAATTTCTGCCTTTTTGCCCCACAATTAGAGTAATTTCTGCCATTTTGCTCCAAAATACGGGGAATTTCTGCCTTTTTGTCTGAAAATAAGAAGAATGCATACCTTTTTGCCATTAAAAAGTAAAATTTTTTCATTTATCTCCAAAATAAGAAGAATTTCTGCTTTTTTCCTCTAAATAATTCGAATTTCTGTTTTTTCCCCGAAAACAAATAGAATTTCTGTCTTTCTTGCCCCAAAATAAAGAAAATTTCTGATTTATTATCCTGAAATAAGTGAAATTTCTGCAATTTTGCCTCAAAATAAGAGAAATTTCTGCGTTTTTGCACCCAAATAAGGGGAATTTCAGCATTTTTACCTCAAAATAAGGGGAATTTCTGCATTTTTCTTCAAAATATGGGAAATTTCTGCCTTTTTGCCCCAAAATAAAAAAATTTCTGCTTTTTTTCCCTGAAATAAGTGAAATTTCTGAAATTTTGCCCCAAAATAAGTGAAATTTCTGCAATTTGGCCCCAAAATATGGGAAATTTCTGGAATTTTGCCCCAAAATAAGTGGAATTTCTGAGTTTTGCCCCAAAATAAGAAGAATGTCTGTCTTTTTGCCCCAACATATAGGGAATTTCTGCCTTTTTGCCCCACAATTAGGGGAATTTCTGCAATGTTGCTCAAAATACAGGGAATTTCTGCCTTTTTGCCTGAAAATAAGAAGAATGCATAAGTTTTGCCATAAAAAAGGGAAATATCTTCATTTTTGCTCCAAAATAAGGGGTATTTATGCCTTTTGACTCTAAATAAGTGGAATATCTGTCTTTTTCCCCTAAAACAAAGGGAATTTCTGTCTTTTTTGTTCCAAAATAAGGAAAATTTCTTACTTATTACCCTGAAATAAGTGAAATTTCTGCAATTTTGCCCCAAAATAAGGGAAATTACTGCCTTTTTGCCCCCAAATAAGGGGAATTTCAGCCTTTTTACCTCAAAATAAGGGGAATTTCTGCATTTTTACTACAAAATATTAGGAATTTCTTTTTTTTTGCCCCAAAATAAGGAAAATTTCTGCTTTTTTTCCCTGAAATAAGTGAAATTTCTGCAATTTTGCCCCAAAATAAGTGAAATTTCTGCAATTTTGCCCTAAAATAAGGTAAATTTCTGGAATTTTGCCCCAAATAAGTGGAATTTCTGAGTTTCGCCCCAAAATAAAGAGAATTTCTGTCTTTTTGCACCAACATATATGGAATTTCTACCTTTTTGCCTGATAATTAGGGGAATTTCTGCAATTTTGCTCCAAAATACAAGGAATTTTGCCTTTTTGCCATAAAAAAGGGAAATTTCTTAATTTTTGCTCCAAAATAAGAAAAATTTCTGCTTTTTTGCCTCTAAATAAGTGGTATTTTGGTCTTTTTCCTCCAAAACAAAGGGAATTTCTGTCTTTTTTGCCCCAAAATAAAAAAAATTTCTGACTTATTAACCTGAAATAAGTTAAATTTCTGCAATTTTGCCCCAAAATAATGGAAATTTCGGCCTTTTTACCCCCAAATAAGGGGAATTTCACCCTTTTTACCTCAAAATAAAGGGAATTTCTTTATTTTTGCCACAAAATATTAGGAATTTCTGCCTTTTTGCCCCAAAATAAGGAAAATTTCTGCCTTTTTTCCCTGAAATAAGTGAAATTTCTGCAATTTTGGCCCAAAATAAGTGGAATTTCTGCCTTTTTGCCCCCAAATAAGGGGAATTTTAGCCTTTTTACCTCAAAATAAGGGGAATTTCTAAATTTTTGCCCCAAAATATGGGAAATTTCTGCCTTTTTGCCCCAAAATAAGAAAAATTTCTGCAATTTTGTACCAAAATAAAAGAAATTTCTGCATTTTTGCTTCGAAATAGAAAAATTTCTATTTTTTTTTCTGAAAATAAGTGAAATTTCTGAAATTTTGGCCCAAAATAAGTGAAATTTCTAGAATTTTGCCTCAAAATAAGTGAAATTTCTGGAATTTTGCCCCAAAATAAGTGGAATTTCTGAGTTTTACCCCAAAATAAGGAGAATTTCTGTTTTTTTGCCCAAATATATAGGGAATTTCTCCCTTTTTGCCCCATAATTAGGGGAATTTCTGCAATTTTGCTCCAAAAGACGGGGAATTTCTGCCTTTTTGCCCGAAAATAAGAATGCATACCTTTTTGCCATAAAAAAGGAAAATTTCTTCATTTTTGCTCCAAAATAAAAGGAATTTCTGCCTTTTTGACTCTAAATAAGTGGAATTTCTGTCTTTTTCCCCCAAAACAAAGGGAATTTCTGTCTTTTTTGTTCCAAAATAAGGAAAATTTCTGACTTATTACCCTGAAGTAAGTGAAATTTCTACAATTTTGCCCCCAAAAAAGGGAAATTTCTGCCTTTTTTGCCCCCAAATATAGGGAATTTCAGCCTTTTTACCTCAAAATAAGGGGAATTTCTGCATTTTTGCTACAAAATATTAGGAATTTCTGCCTTTTTGCCCCAAAATAAGAAAATTTCTGCCTTTTTTTCCTGAAATAAGTGAAATTTCTGAAATTTTGCCCCAAAATAAGTGAAATTTCTGCAATTTGGCCCCAGAATATGGGAAATTTCTGGAATTTTGCCCCAAAATAAGTGGAATTTCTGAGTTTTGCCCCAAAATAAGAAGAATGTCTGTCTTTTTGCCCCAACATATAGGGAATTTCTGCCTTTTTGCCCCACAATTAGGGGAATTTCTGCAATGTTGCTCAAAATACAGGGAATTTCTGCCTTTTTGCCTGAAAATAAGAAGAATGCATACCTTTTTGCCATAAAAAAGGGAAATTTCTTCATTTTTGCTTCAAAATAAGGGGAATTTCTGCCTTTTTGACTCTAAATAAGTGGAATTTCTGTCTTTTTCCCCCAAAACAAAGGGAATTTCTGTCTTTTTTCTTCCAAAATAAAAAAAATTTCTTACTTATTACCCTGAAATAACTGAAATTTCTTCAATTTTGCCCCAAAAAAAGGGAAATTACTGCCTTTTTGCCCCCAAATAAGGGTAATTTCAGCCTTTTTACCTCAAAATAAGGGGAATTTCTGCATTTTTGCCACAAAATATTAGGAATTTCTGCTTTTTGCCCCAAAATAAGGAAAATTTCTGCCTTTTTTCCCTGATATAAGTGAAATTTCTGCAATTTTGCCCCAAAATAAGTGAAATTTCTGCAATTTTGTTCTAAAATAAGGTAAATTTCTGGAATTTTGCCCCAAATAAGTGGAATTTCTGAGTTTTGCCCCAAAATAAGGAGAATTTCTGTCTTTTTGCCCCAACATATAGGGAATTTCTACCTTTTTGCCCGACAATTAGGGGAATTTCTGCAATTTTGCTCCAAAATACGGGGAATTTCTGCCTTTTTGCCCGAAAATATGAAGAATGCATACCTTTTTGCCATAAAAAAGGAAAATTTCTTCATTTTTGCTCCAAAATAAGGAAAATTTCTGCTTTTTTGCCTCTAAATAAGTGGTATTTCTGTCTTTTTCCCTCAAAACAAAGGGAATTTCTGTCTTTTTTGCCCCAAAATATGGAAAATTTCTTACTTATTACCCTGAAATAAGTGAAATTTCTGCAATTTTGCCCCAAAATAAGCGAAATTTCGGCAGTTTTACCCCCAAATAAGGGGAATTTCACCCTTTTTACCTCAAAATAAAGGGAATTTCTGCATTTTTGCCACAATATATTAGGAATTTCTGCCTTTTTGCCCCAAAATAAGGAAAATTTCTGCCTTTTTTCCCTGAAATAAGTGAAATTTCCGCAAGTTTGGCCCAAAATAAGTGAAATTTCTGCCTTTTTGCCCCCAAATAAGGGGAATTTTAGCCTTTTTACCTCAAAATAAGAGGAATTTCTGCATTTTTGCCCCAAAATATGGGAAATTTCTGCCTTTTTGCCCCAAAATAAGAAAATTTCTGCCTTTTTTTCCTGAAATAAGTGAAATTTCTGAAATTTTGCCCCAAAATAAGTGAAATTTCTGCAATTTGGCCCCAGAATATGGGAAATTTCTGGAATTTTGCCCCAAAATAAGTGGAATTTCTGAGTTTTGCCCCAAAATAAGAAGAATGTCTGTCTTTTTGCCCCAACATATAGGGAATTTCTGCCTTTTTGCCCCACAATTAGGGGAATTTCTGCAATGTTGCTCAAAATACAGGGAATTTCTGCCTTTTTGCCTGAAAATAAGAAGAATGCATACCTTTTTGCCATAAAAAGGGAAATGTCTTCATTTTTGCTTCAAAATAAGGGGAATTTCTGCCTTTTTGACTCTAAATAAGTGGAATTTCTGTCTTTTTCCCCCAAAACAAAGGGAATTTCTGTCTTTTTTCTTCCAAAATAAAAAAAAATTTCTTACTTATTACCCTGAAATAACTGAAATTTCTTCAATTTTGCCCCAAAAAAAGGGAAATTACTGCCTTTTTGCCCCCAAATAAGGGTAATTTCAGCCTTTTTACCTCAAAATAAGGGGAATTTCTGCATTTTTGAACAAAATATTAGGAATTTCTGCTTTTTGCCCCAAAATAAGGAAAATTTCTGCCTTTTTTCCCTGAAATAAGTGAAATTTCTGCAATTTTGCCCCAAAATAAGTGAAATTTCTGCAATTTTGTTCTAAAATAAGGTAAATTTCTGGAATTTTGCCCCAAATAAGTGGAATTTCTGAGTTTTGCCCCAAAATAAGGAGAATTTCTGTCTTTTTGCCCCAACATATTGGGAATTTCTACCTTTTTGCCCGACAATTAGGGGAATTTCTGCAATTTTGCTCCAAAATACGGGGAATTTCTGCCTTTTTGCCCGAAAATATGAAGAATGCATACCTTTTTGCCATAAAAAAGAAAAATTTCTTCATTTTTGCTCCAAAATAAGGAAAATTTCTGCTTTTTTGCCTCTAAATAAGTGGTATTTCTGTCTTTTTCCCTCAAAACAAAGGGAATTTCTGTCTTTTTTGCCCCAAAATATGGAAAATTTCTTACTTATTACCCTGAAATAAGTGAAATTTCTGCAATTTTGCCCCAAAATAAGCGAAATTTCGGCAGTTTTACCCCCAAATAAGGGGAATTTCACCCTTTTTACCTCAAAATAAAGGGAATTTCTGCATTTTTGCCACAATATATTAGGAATTTCTGCCTTTTTGCCCCAAAATAAGGAAAATTTCTGCCTTTTTTCCCTGAAATAAGTGAAATTTCCGCAAGTTTGGCCCAAAATAAGTGAAATTTCTGCCTTTTTGCCCCCAAATAAGGGGAATTTTAGCCTTTTTACCTCAAAATAAGAGGAATTTCTGCATTTTTGCCCCAAAATATGGGAAATTTCTGCCTTTTTGCCCCAAAATAAGAAAAATTTCTGCAATTTTGTAACAAAATAAAAGAAATTTGTGCCTTTTTGCTTCCAAATAGAAAAATTTCTACTTTTTTTTCTGAAAAAAGTGAAATTTCTGAAATTTTGCCCCAAAATAAGTGAAATTTCTACAATTTTGCCCCAAAATAAGTGAAATTTCTGGAATTTTGCCCCAAAATAAGTGGAATTTCTGTCTTTTTGCCCCAAAACAAAGGGAATTTCTGTATTTTTTGCCCCAAGATAAGGAAAATTTCTGACTTATTACCCTGATATAAGTGAACTTGCTGCAATTTTGCCTCAAAATAAGAAAAATTTCTCCCTTTTTGCCCCCAAATAAGGGGAATTTCAGCCTTTTTACGTCAAAAAAAGGGAAATTTCTGCAGTTTTGCCCCAAAATATGGGAAATTTCTGCGTTTTTGCCCCAAAATAAGAAAAATTTCTTCAATTTTGTACCAAAATAAAAGAAATTTCTGCCTTTTTGCCCCAAAATAAAAAAAAATCTGCTTTTTTTCTGAAATAAGTGAAATTTCTGCAATTTTGCCCAAAATAAGTGAAATTTCTGCAATTTTTCCACAAAATAAGGGAAATTTCTGGAATTTTGCCTCAAAATAAGTGGTATTTCTGAGTTTTGCCACAAAATAAAAAGAATTTCTGTCCTTTTGCCCCAACATATAGGGAATTTCTGCCTTTTTGCCCCACAATTAGGGGAATTTCTGCAATTTTGCTCCAAAATACGGAGAATTTCTGCCTTTTTGTCCGAAAATAAGAAGAATGCATACCTTTTTGCCATAAAAAAGGGAAATTTCTTCATTTTTGCTCCAAAATAAGGGGAATTTCTGCATTTGCCTCTAAATAAGTGGAATTTCTGTCTTTTTCCCCCAAAACAAAGGGAATTTCTGTCTTTTTTGCCCCAAAATAAGGAAAATTTCTGACTTATTACCCTGAAATAAGTGAAATTTCTGCAATTTTGCCTCAAAATAAAGGAAATTTCTGCCTTTTTGCCCCAAAATAAGGGGAATTTCAGCCTTTTTACCTCAAAATAAAGGGAATTTCTGCTTTTTTGCCTCTAAATAAGTGGAATTTCTGTCTTTTTTCTCTAAAACAAAAGGAATTTCTGTCTTTTTGCCCCAAAATAAGGAAAATTTCTGACTTTTTTTGCTTAAATAAGTGAAATTTCTGCTTTTTTGCCCCCAAATAAGGGAATTTCATATTTTTACCCCAAAATAAGGGGAATTTCTGCATTTTTGCCCCAAAATATGGGAATTTTCTGCCTTTTTGCCCCAAAATAAGAAAATTTCTGCTTTTTTTTCTGAAATAACTGAAATTTCTGCAATTTTGTCCCAAAATAAGTGAAATTTGAGTTTTGCCACAAAATAAGGAGAATTTCTGTCTTTTTGCCCCAACATATAACGAATTTCTGCCTTTTTGCCCCACAATTAGAGTAATTTCTGCAATTTTGCTCCAAAATACAGGGAATTTCTGCCTTTTTGTCTGAAAATAAGAAGAATGCATACCTTTTTGCCATAAAAAAGTAAAATTTTTTCATTTTTGCTCCAAAATAAGAATTTCTGCTTTTTTCCTCTAAATAATTCGAATTTCTGTTTTTTCCCCGAAAACAAATAGAATTTCTGTCTTTCTTGCCCCAAAATAAAGAAAATTTTTGATTTATTATCCTGAAATAAGTGAAATTTCTGCAATTTTGCCTCAAAATAAGAGAAATTTCTGCGTTTTTGCACCCAAATAAGGGGAATTTCAGCATTTTTACCTCAAAATAAGGGGAATTTCTGCATTTTTCTTCAAAATATGGGAAATTTCTGCCTTTTTGCCCCAAAATAAAAAAATTTCTGCTTTTTTTCCCTGAAATAAGTGAAATTTCTGAAATTTTGCCCCAAAATAAGTGAAATTTCTGCAATTTGGCCCCAAAATATGGGAAATTTCTGGAATTTTGCCCCAAAATAAGTGGAATTTCTGAGTTTTGCCCCAACATATAGGGAATTTCTGCCTTTTTGCCCCACAATTAGGGGAATTTCTGCAATGTTGCTCAAAATACAGGGAATTTCTGCCTTTTTGCCTGAAAATAAGAAGAATGCATACCTTTTTGCCATAAAAAAAGGGAAATATCTTCATTTTTGCTCCAAAATAAGGGGTATTTCTGCCTTTTTGACTCTAAATAAGTGGTATATCTGTCTTTTTCCCCTAAAACAAAGGGAATTTCTGTCTTTTTTGTTCCAAAATAAGGAAAATTTCTTACTTATTACCCTGAAGTAATTGAAATTTCTGCAATTTTGTCCCAAAATAAGGGAAATTACCGCCTTTTTGCCCCCAAATAAGGGGAATTTCAGCCTTTTTACCTCAAAATAAGGGGAATTTCTGCATTTTTACTACAAAATATTAGGAATTTCTGTTTTTTGCCCCAAAATAAGGAAAATTTCTGCTTTTTTTCCCTGAAATAAGTGAAATTTCTGCAATTTTGCCCCAAAATAAGTGAAATTTCTGGAATTTTGCCCCAAAATAAGTGGAATTTCTGAGTTTTACCCCAAAATAAGGAGAATTTCTGTCTTTTTGCCCCAATATATAGGGAATTTCTCCCTTTTTGCCCCATAATTAGGGGAATTTCTGCAATTTTGCTCCAAAAGACGGGGAATTTCTGCCTTTTTGCCCGAAAATAAGAATGCATATCTTTTTGCCATAAAAAAGGAAAATTTCTTCATTTTTGCTCCAAAATAAAAGGAATTTCTGCCTTTTTGACTCTATATAAGTGGAATTTCTGTCTTTTTCCCCAAAAACAAAGGGAATTTCTGTCTTTTTTGTTCCAAAATAAGGAAAATTTCTGACTTATTACCCTGAAGTAAGTGAAATTTCTACAATTTTGCCCCCAAAAAAGGGAAATTTCTGCCTTTTTTGCCCCCAAATATAGGGAATTTCAGCCTTTTTACCTCAAAATAAGGGGAATTTCTGCATTTTTGCCACAAAATATTAGGAATTTCTGCCTTTTTGCCCCAAAATAAGGAAAATTTCTGCCTTTTTTTTCCTGAAATAAGTGAAATTTCTGAAATTTTGCCCCAAAATAAGTGAAATTTCTGCAATTTTGTCCCAAAATAAGGGAAATTTCTGGAATTTTGTACCAAAATAAAAGAAATTTCTGCCCTTTTGCTTCCAAATAAGAAAATTTCTGCTTTTTTTCTGAAATAAGTGAAATTTCTGAAATTTTTCCCCAAAATAAGTGAAATTTCTACAATTTTGCCCCAAAATAAGTGAAATTTCTGGAATTTTGCCTCAAAATAATTGGAATTTCATAGTTTTGACCCAAAATAAGGAGAATTTCTGTCTTTTTGCCTCAACATATAGGGAATTTCTGCCTTTTTGCCTCACAATTATGGCAATTTCTGCAATTTTGCTCCAAAATACAGGGAATTTCTGCCTTTTTGCCCGAAAATAAGAAGAATGCATACCTTTTTGCCATAAAAAAGGAAAATTTCTTCATTTTTGCTCCAAAATAAGGGGAATTTCTGCTTTTATGCCTCTAAATATGTGGAATTTCTGTCTTTGTCGCCCAATACAAATAGAATTTCGGTCTTTTTGCTCCAAAATAAGGAAAATTTGTGACTTATTACCCAAATAAGTTAAATTTCTGCAATTTTGCCCCAAAATAAGTGAAATTTCTGCAATTTTGCCCCAAAATAAGTGAAATTTCTACAATTTTGCCCCAAAATAAGTGAAATTTCTGGAATTTTGCCCCAAAATAAGTGGAATTTCTGAGTTTTGCCCCAAAATAAGGAGAATCTCTGTCTTTTTGCCTCAACATATAGGGAATTTCTGCCTTTTTGCCCCACAACTAGGGGAATTTCTGCAATTTTGCTCCAAAATACTGGGAATTTCTGCCTTTTTGCCCGAAAATAAGAATGCATAACTTTTTGCCATAAAAAAGGAAAATTTCTTCATTTTTGCTCCAAAATAAAGGGAATTTTTGCTTTTTTGCCTCTAAATAAGTGGAATTTCTGTCTTTTTCTCCCAAAACAAAGGTAATTTCTGTCTCTTTTGCCCAAAAATAAGGAAAATTTCTGACTTATTACCCTGAAGTAAGTGAAATTTATGCAATTTTGCCCCAAAAAAAGGGGACTTTCTGCTTTTTTGTCTCTAAATAAGTGGAATTTATGTATTTTTCCCCCAAAACAAAGGGAATTTCTGCCTTTTTTGCGCAAAATAAGGAAAATTTCTGACTTATTACCATGAAATAAGGGAAATTTCTGGAATTTTGCCCCAAATAAGAGAAATTTCTGCCTTTTTGCCCGAAAATAAGAAGAATGCATAACTATTTGCCATAAAAAAGGAAAATTTCTTCATTTTTGCTCCAAAATAAAGAGAATTTTTGCTTTTATGCCTCTAAATATGTGGAATTTCTGTCTTTGTCCCCCAAAACAAAGGGAATTTCTGTATTTTTGCCTCAAAATAAAGAAAATTTTTTACTTATTACCCTGAAATAAGTGAAATTTCTGCAATTTTTCCCCAAAATAAAAGAAATTTCTCCCTTTTTGCCCTCAAATAACGGAAATTTCAGCCTTTTTACCTCAAAATAAGAAGAATTTCTGCATTTTGCCCCAAAATATGGGAAATTTCTGCCTTTTTGCCCAAAATAAAAAAATTTTCTGCAATTTTGTACCAAAATAAAAGAAAATTTTGCCTTTTTGCCCCAGAAGAAGAAAATTTCTGCTTTTTTTCCTTTAAATAACTGAAATTTCTGCAATTTTGCCCCAAAATAAGTGAAATTTCTGCAATTTTGCCCCAAAATAAGAGAAATTTCTGGAATTTTGCGTTAAAATATGTGGAATTTCTGAGTTTTGCTTCAAAATAAGAAGAATTTCTGTCTTTATGCCATAAAATATAGGGAATTTCTGCCTTTTTACCCCACAATTAGAGGAATTTCTGCAATTTTGCTCCAAAATACGGGAAATTTCTGGTTTTTGCCCGAAAATAAGAAGAATGCATACCTTTTTGCCATAAAAAAGAAAAATTTCTTCATTTTTGCTCCAAAATAAGGGGAATTTCTGCTTTTTTGCCTCTAAATAAGTGGAATTTCTGTCTTTTTCCCCCAAAACAAAGGGAATTCCTGTCTTTTTTGCCCCAAATTAAAAAAAATTTCTGACTTATTACCCTGACATAAGTGAAATTTCTCCAATTTTGCCCCAAAGTAAGTGAAATTTCTGCAATTTTGCCCCAAAATAAGGAAAATTTCTGACTTATTACCCTTAAATAAGTGAAATTTCTGCAATTTTGCCCCAAAATAAGGGAAATTTCTGCCTTTTTGCCCCCAAATAAGGGGAATTTCAGCCTTTTTCCTCAAAATAAGAATTT
The DNA here is from genome assembly GCF_963924665.1 of Micromys minutus. Classification (NCBI taxonomy): domain Eukaryota; kingdom Metazoa; phylum Chordata; class Mammalia; order Rodentia; family Muridae; genus Micromys; species Micromys minutus. The sequence goes on along the minus strand of NW_027667664.1, from coordinate 98,994 downwards.
CTGCATTTTTGCCCCAAAATATGGTAAATTTCTGCATTTTTGCTCCAAAATAAGAAAAATTTCTGCAATTTTGTACCAAAATAAATGAAATGTCTGCCTTTTTGCCCCAAAATAAGAAAATTTCTGCTTTTTTTTCTGAAATAAGTGAAATTTTTGCAATTTTGCCCAAAAATAGGTGAAATTTCAGCAATTTTGCCCCAAAATAAGTGGAATTTCTGAGTTTTGCCCGAAAATAAGGAGGATTTCTGTCTTTTTGCACTAACATATAAGGAATTTCTGCCTTTTTGCCCCACAATTAGGGGAATTTCTACAATTTTGCTCCAAAATACGGGGAATTTCTGCTTTTTAGCCTAAAATAAGGGGAATGTATACCTTTTGCTACAAAAAAGGGAAATTTCTTAATTTTTGCTAAAAAATAAAAGGAATTTCTGCTTTTTTGCCTCTAAAAAAGTGGAATTTCTGTGTTTTCCCTACAAAACAAAGGGAATTTCTGTGTTTTTTGCCCAAAATAAGGAAAATTTATGACTTATTACCCTGAAATAAGTGAAATTTCTGCAATTTTGCCCCAAAATAAGGGAAATTTCTGCCTTTTTGCCCCCAAATAAGGGGAATTTCAGCCTTTTTCCTCAAAATAAGAATTTCTGCATTTTTGCCCCAAAATATGGGAAATTTCTGCATTTTTGCTCCAAAATAAGAAAAATTTCTGCAATTTTGTACCAAAATAAATGAAATTTCTGCCTTTTTGCCCCCAAATAAGGGGAATTTCAGCCTTTTTCCTCAAAATAAGAATTTCTGCATTTTTGCCCCAAAATATGGGAAATTTCTGCATTTTTGCTCCAAAATAAGAAAAATTTCTGCAATTTTGTACCAAAATAAATGAAATGTCTGCCTTTTTGCCCCAAAATAAGAAAATTTCTGCTTTTTTTTCTGAAATAAGTGAAATTTTTGCAATTTTGCCCCAAAATAGGTGAAATTTCAGCAATTTTGCCCCAAAATAAGTGGAATTTCTGAGTTTTGCCCGAAAATAAGGAGGATTTCTGTCTTTTTGCACTAACATATAAGGAATTTCTGCCTTTTTGCCTCACAATTAGGGGAATTTCTACAATTTTGCTCCAAAATACAGGGAATTTCTGCTTTTTAGCCTAAAATAAGGGGAATGTATACCTTTTGCTACAAAAAAGGGAAATTTCTTCATTTTTGCTAAAAAATAAAAGGAATTTCTGCTTTTTTGCCTCTAAAAAAGTGGAATTTCTGTGTTTTCCCCACAAAACAAAGGGAATTTCTGTGTTTTTTGCCCAAAATAAGGAAAATTTATGACTTATTACCCTGAAATAAGTGAAATTTCTGCAATTTTGCCCCAAAATAAGGGAAATTTCTGCCTTTTTGCCCCCAAATAAGGGGAATTTCAGCCTTTTTCCTCAAAATAAGAATTTCTGCATTTTTGCCCCAAAATATGGGAAATTTCTGCATTTTTGCTCCAAAATAAGAAAAATTTCTGAAATTTTGTACCAAAATAAATGAAATTTCTGCCTTTTTGCCCCAAAATAAGAAAATTTCTGCTTTTTTTTTCTGAAATAAGTGAAATTTCTGCAATTTTGCCCCAAAATAGGTGAAATTTCAGCAATTTTCCCCAAAATAAGGGAAATTTCTGGAATTTTGCCCTAAAATAAGTAAACTTCTGAGTTTTGCCCGAAAATAAGGAGAATTTCTGTCTTTTTGCACCAACATATAGGGAATTTCTGCCTTTTTGTTCCACAATTAGGGGAATTTCTGCAATTTTCCTCCAAAATACGGGGAATTTCTGCCTTTTTGCCCAAAAATAAAAAGAATGCATACCTTTTTGCCATAAAAAAGGGAAATTTCTTCATTTTTTCCCCAAATAAGAGGAATTTCTGCATTTTTGACTCTAAATAAGTTGAATTTCTGTCTTTTTCCCCCAAAACAAAGGAAATTTCTGTCCTTTTAGCTTCAAAATAAAAAAAATTTCTGACTTATTACCCTGAAATAAGTGAAATTTCTGCAATTTTGCCCCAAAATAAGGGAAATTACTGCCTTTTTGCCCTCAAATAAGGGGAATTTCAGCCTTTTTACCTCAAAATAAGGGGAATTTCTAGATTTTTTGCCACAAAATATTAGGAATTTCTGCCTTTTTGCCCCAAAATAAGGAAAATTTCTGCCTTTTTTTCCTGAAATAAGAGAAATTTCTGCAATTTTGCCCCAAAATAAGTGAAATTTCTTTAATTTTGCCCCTAAATTAATGGAAATTTCTTGAATTTTGCCCCAAAATAAGTGGAATTTCTGAGTTTTGCCCCAAAATAAGGAGAATTTCTGTCTTTTTGCCCTAACATATAGGAAATTTCTGCCTTTTTACCCCACAATTAGGAGAATTTCTGCAATTTTGCTCCAAAATACGGGGAATTTCTGCCTTTTTGCTCGATAATAAGAAGAATGCATACCTTTTTGCCATAAAAAAGTGAAATTTTTGCAATTTTGCTCCAAAAGAAGGGAAATTTCTGCTTTTTTGCCTCTAAATATGTGGAATTTCTGTCTTTTTCCCCGAAAACAAAGGGAATTTCTGTCTTTTTTGCCCCAAAATAAGGAAAATTTCTGCCTTTTTGCCCCCAAAGAAGGGGAATATCAGCATTTTTACCTCAAAATAAGGGGAATTTCTGCATTTTTGCCACAAAATATTAGGAATTTCTGTTTTTTTGCCCCAAAATAAGAAAATTTCTGCCTTTTTTTCCTGAAATAAGTGAAATTTCTGCAATTTTGCCCCAAAATAAGTGAAATTTCTTCAATTTTGCCCCCAAAATAATGGAAATTTCTTGAATTTTGCCCCAAAATAAGTGGAATTTCTGAGTTTTGCCCCAAAATAAGAAGAATTTCTGTCTTTTTGCCCTAACATATAGGAAATTTCTGCCTTTTTGCCCCACAATTAGGGGAATTTCTGCAATTTTGCTCCAAAATACGGGGAATTTCTGCCTTTTTGCTCGATAATAAGAAGAATGCATACCTTTTTGCCATAAAAAAGGGAAATTTTTGCAATTTTGCTCCAAAATAAGGGAAATTTCTGCTTTTTTGCCTCTAAATATGTGGAATTTCTGTCTTTTTCCCCAAAAACAAAGGGAATTTCTGTCTTTTTTGCCCCAAAATAAGGAAAATTTCTGCCTTTTTGCCCCCAAAGAAGGGGAATATTAGCCTTTTTACCTCAAAATAAGGGGAATTTCTGCATTTTTGCCACAAAATATTAGGAATTTCTGTTTTTTTGCCCAAAAATAAGGAAAATTTCTGCCTTTTTTCCCTGAAATAAGTGAATTTTCTGCAATTTTGCCCCAAAATAAGTGAAATTTCTGCAATTTTGCCCCAAAATAAGGGAAATTTCTGGAACTTTGCCCCAAAATAAGAGAAATTTCTGCTTTTTGACCTCAAATGAGGAGAATTTCAGCCTTTTTACCTCAAAATAAGGGGAATTTCTGCATTTTTGCCCCAAAATATGGGAAATTTCTGCCTTTTTGCCCCAAATTAAGAAAAATTTCTGCAATTTTGTACCAAAATAAAAGAAATTTCTGCCTTTTTGCCCCAAAATAAGAAAATTTTGCTTTTTTTCTGAAATAAATGAAATTTCTGCAATTTTGCCTCAAAATATTTTAAATTTCTGAATTTTGCCCTGAAATAAGGAGAATTTCTGTCTATTTGCCCCAACATATAGAAAATTTCTGCCTTTTTGCACCACAATTAGGGGAATGTCTGCAATTTTGCTCCAAAATACGGGGAATTTCTGCCTTTTTGCCCGAAAATAAGAATGCATACCTTTTTGCCATAAAAAAGGAAAATTTCTTCATTTTTGCTCCAAAATAAGGGGAATTTCTGCCTTTTTGACTCTAAATAAGTGGAATTTCTGTCTTTTCCCCCAAAACAAAGGGAATTTCTGTCTTTTTTGTTCCAAAATAAGGAAAATTTCTGACTTATTACCCTGAAGTAAGTGAAATTTCTACAATTTTGCCCCAAAAATAGGGAAATTTCTGCCTTTTTGCCCCCAAATAAGGGGAATTTCAGCCTTTTTACCTCAAAATAAGGGGAATTTCTGCATTTTTGCCACAAAATATTAGGAATTTCTGCCTTTTTGCCCCAAAATAAGGAAAATTTCTGCCTTCTTTTTCAGAAATAAGTGAAATTTCTGAAATTTTGCCCCAAAATAAGTGAAATTTCTGCAATTTTGCCCCAAAATAAAGGAAATTTCTGGAATTTTGTACCAAAATAAAAGAAATTTCTGCCTTTTTGCTTCAAAATTAGAAAATTTCTGCTTTTTTTCTGAAATAAGTGAAATTTCTGAAATTTTTCCCCAAAATAAGTGAAATTTCTACAATTTTGCCCCAAAATAAGTGAAATTTCTGGAATTTTGCCTCAAAATAATTGGAATTTCTGAGTTTTGACCCAAAATAAGGAGAATTTCTGTCTTTTTGCCTCAACATATAGGGAATTTCTGCCTTTTTGCCCCACAATTAGGGCAATTTCTGCAATTTTGCTCCAAAATACGGGGAATTTCTGCCTTTTTGCCCGAAAATAAGAAGAATGCATACCTTTTTGCCATAAAAAAGGAAAATTTCTTCGTTTTTGCTCTAAAATAAGGGGATTTTCTGCTTTTATGCCTCTAAATATGTAGAATTTCTGTCTTTGTCCCCTAATACAAATAGAATTTCTGTCTTTTTGCCCCAAAATAAGGAAAATTTCTGACTTATTACCCTGAAATAAGTTAAATTTCTGCAATTTTGCCCCAAAATAAGTGAAATTTCTGCAATTTTGCCCCAAAATAAGTGAAATATCTGAAATTTTGCCCCAAAATAAGTGGAATTTCTGAGTTTTGACCAAAAATATGGAGAATTTCTGTCTTTTTGCCCCAACATATAGGGAATTTCTGCCTTTTTGCCCCACAATTAGGGGAATTTCTGCAATTTTGCTCCAAAATACGGGTAATTTCTTCCTTTTTGCGCAAAAATAAGTAGAATGCATAACTTTTTGCCATAAAAAAGGGAAATTTTTGCAATTTTGCTCCAAAATAAGGGGAATTTTTGCTTTTCTGCCTCTAAATATCTGGAATTTCTGTCTTTTTCCCCCAAAACAAAGGTAATTTCTGTCTTTTTTGCCCAAAAATAAGGAAAATTTCTGACTTATTACGCTGAAGTAAGTGAAATTTATGCAATTTTGCCCCAAAATAAGGGGAATTTCTGCTTTTTTGTCTCTAAATAAGTGGAATTTATGTATTTTTCCCCCAAAACAAAGGGAATTTCTGTCTTTTTTGCGCAAAATAAGGAAAATTTCAGACTTATTACTATGAAATAAGGGAAATTTCTGTAATTTTCCCCAAATAAGGGAAATTTCTGCCTTTTTGCCCCCAAATAAGGGGGATTTTAGCCTTTTTACCTCAAAATAAGGGGAATTTCTGCAATTTTGCTACAAAATATTAGGAATTTCTGCATTTTTGCCCCAAAATAAAAAAAAAAATTCTGCCTTTTTTCACTGAAATAAGTAAAATTTCTGCAATTTTGCCCCAAAATAAGTGAAATTTCTGCAATTTTGTCCCAAAATAAGGGAAATCTCTGGAATTTTGCCCCAAAATAAGTGGAAGTTCTGAGTTTTGCCCCAAAATAAGGAGAATTTCTGTTTTTTGCCCTAACATATAGGGAATTTCTGCCTTTTTGCCCCACAATAAGAGGAATTTCTGCAATTTTTCTCCAAAATATGGGGAATTTCTGCCTTTTTGCCCGAAAGTAAGAATGCATAGCTTTTTGCCATAAAAAGGGAAATTTCTTCATTTTTGCTCCAAAATAAGGGGAATTTCTGCTTTTTTTGCATCTAAATAAGTGGAATTTCTGTCTTTTTCCCCCAAAACAAAGGGAATTTCTGTCTTTTTTGCCCCAAAATAAGGAAAATTTCTGACTTATTACCCTGAAATAAGTGAAATTTCTGCAATTTTGCCCTAAAATAAGGGAAATTTCTGCCTTTTTGGCCCCCAAATAAAGGGAATTTCAGCCTTTTTACCTCCAAATAAGGGGAATTTCTGCATTTTTGCCACAAAATATTAGGAATTTCTGCCTTTTTGCCTCTAAATAAGTGGAATTTCTGTCTTTTTCCCCCAAAACAAAGGGAATTTCTGTCTTTTATGACCCAAAATAAGGAAAATTTCTGACTTATTACCGTGAAATAAGTGAAATTTCTGCAATTTTGCCCCAAAATAATGGAAATATTTGCCTTTTTGCCTACAAATAAAAGGAATTTCAGCATTTTTACCTCAAAATAAGGGGAATTTCTGCATTTTTGCCACAAAATATTAGGAATTTCTGCCTTTTTGCCCCAAAATAAAAAAAATTTCTGCCTTTTTTCCCTGAAATAAGTGAAATTTCTGCAATTTTGCCTCAAAATAAGTGAAATTTCTGCAATTTTGCCCCAAAATAAGGGAAATTTCTGGAATTTTGCCCAAAAATAAGTGGAATTTCTGAGTTTTGCTTCAAAATAAGAAGAATATCTGTCTTTTTGCACTAATATATATGGAATTTCTGCCTTTTTGCCCCAAAATTAGGGGAATTTCTGCAATTTTGCTCCAAAATAAGGGGAATTTCTGCTTTTTTGCCTGAAAATAAAAAGAATGCATACATTTTGGCCATAAAAATAGAGAAATTTCTTCATTTTTGCTCCAAAATAAGGGGAATTTCTGCTTTTTTGCCTTTAAATAAGTAGAATTTCTGTCTCTTTCCCCCAAAACAAAGGAAATTTCTGTCCTTTTAGCCCCAAAATAAGGAAAATTTCTGACTTATTACCCTGAAATAAGTGAAATTTCTGCAATATTGCCCGAAAATAAGGGAAATTTCTGTCTTTTTGCCCCCAAATAAGGGGAATTTCAGCCTTTTTCCTCAAAATAAGAATTTCTGCATTTTTGCTCCAAAATAAGAAAAATTTCTGCAATTTTGTACAAAAATAAAAGAAATTTCTGCCTTTTTGCCCCAAAATAAGAAAATTTCTGCTTTTTTTTGAAATAAGTGAAATTTCTGCAATTTTGCCCCAAAATAAGTGAAATTTCTGCAATTTTGCCCCAAAATAAGGGAAATTTCTGGAATTTTGCCCTAAAATAAGTGAAATTTCTGAGTTTTGCCCCAAAATAAGGAGAATTTCTGTCTTTTTGCCCCAACATATAGGGAATTTCTGCCTTTTTGCTTCCAAATAAGAAAATTTCTGCTTTTTTTTCTGAAATAAGTGAAATTTCTGCAAATGTGCCCAAAAATAAGTGATATTTCTGCAATTTTGCCCCAAAATACGTGAAATTTCTGCAATTTTGTACCAAAATAAAAGAAATTTCTGCCTTTTTGCGTCCAAATAAGAAAATTTTTGCTTTTTTTTCTGAAATAAGTGAAATTTCTGAAATTTTGCCCCAAAATAAGTGAAATTTCTACAATTTTGCCCCAAAATAAGTGAAATTTCTGGAATTTTGCCCCAAAATAAGTGGAATTTCTGAGTTTTGACCCAAAATAAGAATTTCTGTCTTTTTGCCCCACAATTATGGGAATTTCTGCAATTTTGCTCCAAAATACAGGGAATTTCTGCCCTTTAGCCCGAAAATAAGAAGAATGCATAACTTTTTGCCATAAAAAAGGAAAATTTCTTCATTTTTGCTCTAAAATAAGGGAAATTTCTTCTTTTATGCCTCAAATATGTGGAATTTCTCTCTTTGTCCCCCAAAACAAAGGGAATTTCTGTATTTTTGCCCCAAAATAAGGAAAATTTCTGACTTATTACCCTGAAATAAGTGAAATTTCTGCAATTTTTCCCCAAAATAAGGGAAATTTCTCCCTTTTTGCCCCCAAATAACGGGTATTTCAGCCTTTTTACCTCAAAATAAGGGGAATTTCTGCATTTTTGCCCCAAAATATGGGAAATTTCTGCCTTTTTGCCCAAAATAAAAAAATTTTCTGCAATTTTGTACCAAAATAAAAGAAATTTTTGCCTTTTTGCCCCAGAAGAAATAAATTTCTGCTTTTTTTTCCCTTAAATAAGTGAAATTTCTGCAATTTTGCCCCAAAATAAGTGAAATTTCTGCAATTTTGCCCCAAAATAAGGGAAATTTCTGGAATTTTGCCTTAAAATAAGTGGAATTTCTGAGTTTTGCCCCAAAATAAGGAGAATATCTGTCTTTATGCCCCAAAATATAGGGAATTTCTGCCTTTTTGCCTCACAATTAGAGGAATTTCTGCAATTTTGCTCCAAAATACGGGAAATTTCTGGTTTTTGCCCGAAAATAAGAAGAATGCATACCTTTTTGCCATAAAAAAAAGAAATTTCTTCATTTTTGCTCCAAAATAAGGGGAATTTCTGCTTTTTGCCTCTAAATATGTGGAATTTCTGTCTTTTTCCCCCAAAACAAAGGGAATTTCTGTCTTTTTTGCCCAAAAATAAAAAAAATTTCTGACTTATTACCCTGACATAAGTGAAATTTCTCCAATTTTCCCCCAAAATAAGTGAAATTTCTGCAATTTTGCCCCAAAATAAGGAAAATTTCTGCCTTTTTACCCTGAAATATGTGAAATTTCTGCAATTTTGCCCCAAAATAAGGGAAATGTCTGCCTTTTTGCCCCCAAATAGGGGAATTTCATCCTTTTTACCTCAAAAAAAGGGGAATTTCTGCATTTTTGCCCTAAAATATGTGAAATTTCTACCTTTTTGCCCCAAAATAAGAAAAATTTCTGAAATTTTTTACCAAAATATAAGAAATTTCTGCCTTTTTGCCCCAAAATAAAATAATTTCTGATTTTTTTTCCTATAAATAAGTGAAATTTCTGGAATTTTGCCCCAAAATAAGTGAAATTTCTACAATTTTCCCCAAAATAAGGGAAATTTCTGGAATTTTGCCCCAAAATAATTGGAATTTTTGAGTTTTTCCCCAAAATAAGGAGAATTTCTGTCTTTTTGCAGTAACATATAGGGAATTTCTGCCTTTTTGCCCCACAATTAGGGGAATTTCTGCAATTTTGCTTCAAAATACGGGAAATATCTGCTTTTTAGCCGGAAAATAAGGGGAATGTATACCTTTTGCCACATAAAAGGGAAATTTCTTCATTTTTCTAAAAAATGAAAGAAATTTCTGCTTTTTTGCCTCTAAAAAAGTGGAATTTCTGTGTTTTCCCCACAAAACAAAGGGAATTTCTGTGTTTTTTGCCCAAAATAAAGAAAATTTCTGACTTACTACCCTGAAATAAGTGAAATTTCTGCAATTTTGCCCCAAAATAAGGGAAATTTCTGCCTTTTTGCCCCCAAATAAGGGGAATTTCAGCCTTTTTCCTCAAAATAAAAAGAATTTCTGCATTTTTGCCCCAAAATATGGGAAATTTCTGCATTTTTGCTCCAAAATAAGAAAAATTTCTGCAATTTTGTACCAAAATAAAAGAAATTTCTGCCTTTTTGCCCCAAATTAAGAAAATTTCTGCTTTTTTTTTCTGAAATAAGTGAAATTTCTGCAATTTTGCCCCAAAATAGGTGAAATTTCAGCAATTTTGCCACAAAATAAGGGAAATTTCTGGAATTTTGCCCTAAAATAAGTAAACTTCTGAGTTTTGCCCGAAAATAAGGAGAATTTCTGTCTTTTTGCCCCAACATATAGGGAATTTCTGCCTTTTTGTTCCACAATTAGGAAAATTTCTGCAATTTTGCTCCAAAATACGGGGAATTTCTGCCTTTTTGCCCAAAAATAAGAAAAATGCATACCTTTTTGCCATAAAAAAGGGAAATTTCTTCATTTTTTCCCCAAATAAGAGGAATTTCTGCATTATTGACTCTAAATAAGTAGAATTTCTGTCTTTTTCCCCCAAAACAAAGGAAATTTCTGTCCTTTTAGCCCCAAAATAAGGAAAATTTCTGAATTATTATCCTGAAATTAGTGAAATTTCTGCAATTTTGCCCCAAAATAAGGGAAATTTCTGCGTTTTTGCCCTCAAATAAGGGGAATTTCAGCTTTTTTACCTCAAAATAAGGGGAATTTCTAGATTTTTGCCACAAAATATTAGGAATTTCTGCCTTTTTGCCCCAAAATAAGGAAAATTTCTGCCTTTTTTCCCTGAAATTAGTGAAATTTCTGCAATTTTGCCCCAAAATAAGTGAAATTTCTTCAATTTTGCCCCAAAATAATGGAAATTTCTTGAATTTTGCCCCAAAATAAGTGGAATTTCTGAGTTTTGCCCCAAAATAAGGAGAATTTCTGTCTTTTTGCCCTAACATATAGGGAATTTCTGCCTTTTTGCCCCAGAATTAGGGGAATTTCTGCAATTTTGCTCCAAAATACGGGGAATTTCTGCCTTTTTGCCCGATAATAAGAAGAATGCATAACTTTTTGCCATAAAAAAGTGAAATTTTTGCAATTTTGCTCCAAAAGAAGGGAAATTTCTGCTTTTTTGCCTCTAAATATGTGGAATTTCTGTCTTTTTCCCCGAAAACAAAGGGAATTTCTCTCTTTTTTGTACCAAAATAAGAAAAATTTCTGCCTTTTTGCCCCCAAATAAGGGGAATATCAGCCTTTTTACCTCAAAATAAGGGGAATTTCTGCATTTTTGCCACAAAATATTAGGAATTTCTGTATTTTTGTCCAAAAATAAGGAAAATTTCTGCCTTTTTTCCCTGAAATAAGTGAATTTTCTGCAATTTTGCCCCAAAATAAGTGAATTTTCTGCAATTTTGCCCCAAAATAAGGGAAATTTCTGGAATTTTGCCCCAAAATGAGAGAAATTTCTGCTTTTTGACCCCAAATAAGGGGATTTTCAGCCTTTTTACCTCAAAATAAGGGGAATTTCTGCATTTTTGCCCCAAAATATGGGAAATTTCTGCCTTTTTGCCCCAAATTAAGAAAAATTTCTACAATTTTGTACCAAAATAAAAGAAATTTCTTTTTGCCCCAAAATAGAAAATTTTGCTATTTTTCTGAAATAAATGAAATTTCTGCAATTTTGCCTCAAAATAAGTTAAATTTCTGAATTTTGCCCTAAAATAAGGAGAATTTCTGTCTTTTTGCCCCAACATATAGGGAATTTTGGCCTTTTTGCACCACAATTAGGGGAATGTCTGCAATTTTGCTCCAAAATACGGGGAATTTCTGCCTTTTTGCCTGAAAATAAGAATGCATACCTTTTTGCCATAAAAAAGAAAAATTTCTTCATTTTTGCTCCAAAATAAGGGGAATTTCTGCCTTTTTGCCCCACAATTAGGGGAATTTCTGCAATTTTGCTCCAAAATACAGGGAATTTCTGCCTTTTTGCCCGAAAGTAAGAAGAATGCATATCTTTTTGCCATAAAAAGGAAATTTCTTCATTTTTGCTCAAAAATAAGGGTAATTTCTGCCTTTTTGACTCTAAATAAGTGGAATTTCTGTATTTTTCCCCCAAAACAAAGGGAATTTCTGTCTTTTTTGTTCCAAAATAAGGAAAATTTCTGACTTATTACCTTGAAGTAAGTGAAAGTTCTACAATTTTGCCCCAAAAAAGGGAAATTTCTGCCTTTTTGCCCCCAAATAAGGGGAATTTCAGCCTTTTTACCTCAAAATAAGGGGCATTTCTGCATTTTTGCCACAAAATATTAGGAATTTCTGCCTTTTTGCCCCAAAATAAGGAAAATTTCTGCCTTTATTTCCTGAAATAAGTGAAATTTCTGAAATTTTGCCCCAAAATAAGTGAAATTTCTGCAATTTTGCCCCAAAATAAGGGAAATTTCTGGAATTTTGCCCCAAAATGAGAGAAATTTCTGCCTTTTTGCCCCCAAATAAGGGGAATTTCAGCCTTTTTACCTCAAAATAAGGGGAATTTCTGCATTTTTGCCACAAAATATTAGGAATTTCTGCCTTTTTGCCCCAAAATAAGGAAAATTTCTGCCTTTATTTCCTGAAATAAGTGAAATTTCTGAAATTTTGCCCCAAAATAAGTGAAATTTCTGCAATTTTGCCCCAAAATAAAGGAAATTTCTGCAATTTTGTACCAAAATCAAAGAAATTTCTGCCTTTTTGCTTCAAAATTAGAAAATTTCTGCTTTTTTTCTGAAATAAGTGAAATTTCTGAAATTTTTCCCCAAAATAAGTGAAATTTCTACAATTTTGCCCCAAAATAAGTGAAATTTCTGGAATTTTGCCTCAAAATAATTGGAATTTCTGAGTTTTGACCCAAAATAAGGAGAATTTCTGTCTTTTTGCCTCAACATATAGGGAATTTCTGCCTTTTTGCCCCACAATTAGGGCAATTTCTGCAATTTTGCTCCAAAATACGGGGAATTTCTGCCTTTTTGCCCGAAAATAAGAAGAATGCATACCTTTTTGCCATAAAAAAGGAAAATTTCTTCGTTTTTGCTCTAAAATAAGGGGATTTTCTGCTTTTATGCCTCTAAATATGTAGAATTTCTGTATTTGTCCCCTAATACAAATAGAATTTCTGTCTTTTTGCCCCAAAATAAGGAAAATTTCTGACTTATTACCATGAAATAAGTTAAATTTCTGCAATTTTGCCCCAAAATAAGTGAAATTTCTGCAATTTTGCCCCAAAATAAGTGAAATATCTGAAATTTTGCCCCAAAATAAGTGGAATTTCTGAGTTTTGACCAAAAATATGGAGAATTTCTGTCTTTTTGCCCCAACATATAGGGAATTTCTGCCTTTTTGCCCCACAATTAGGGGAATTTCTGCAATTTTGCTCCAAAATACGGGTAATTTCTTCCTTTTTGCGCAAAAATAAGTAGAATGCATAACTTTTTGCCATAAAAAAGGGAAATTTTTGCAATTTTGCTCCAAAATAAGGGGAATTTTTGCTTTTCTGCCTCTAAATATCTGGAATTTCTGTCTTTTTCCCCCAAAACAAAGGTAATTTCTGTCTTTTTTGCCCAAAAATAAGGAAAATTTCTGACTTATTACGCTGAAGTAAGTGAAATTTATGCAATTTTGCCCCAAAATAAGGGGAATTTCTGCATTTTTGTCTCTAAATAAGTGGAATTTATGCATTTTTTCCCCCAAAACAAAGGGAATTTCTGTCTTTTTTGCGCAAAATAAGGAAAATTTCAGACTTATTACTATGAAATAAGGGAAATTTCTGTAATTTTCCCCAAATAAGGGAAATTTCTGCCTTTTTGCCCCCAAATAAGGGGGATTTTAGCCTTTTTACCTCAAAATAAGGGGAATTTCTGCAATTTTGCTACAAAATATTAGGAATTTCTGCATTTTTGCCCCAAAATAAAAAAAAAATTTCTTCCTTTTTTCACTGAAATAAGTAAAATTTCTGCAATTTTGCCCCAAAATAAGTGAAATTTCTGCAATTTTGTCCCAAAATAAGGGAAATCTCTGGAATTTTGCCCCAAAATAAGTGGAAGTTCTGAGTTTTGCCCCAAAATAAGGAGAATTTCTGTTTTTTGCCCTAACATATAGGGAATTTCTGCCTTTTTGCCCCACAATAAGAGGAATTTCTGCAATTTTTCTCCAAAATATGGGGAATTTCTGCCTTTTTGCCCGAAAGTAAGAATGCATAGCTTTTTGCCATAAAAAGGGAAATTTCTTCATTTTTGCTCCAAAATAAGGGGAATTTCTGCTTTTTTTGCATCTAAATAAGTGGAATTTCTGTCTTTTTCCCCCAAAACAAAGGGAATTTCTGTCTTTTTTGCCCCAAAATAAGGAAAATTTCTGACTTATTACCCTGAAATAAGTGAAATTTCTGCAATTTTGCCCTAAAATAAGGGAAATTTCTGCCTTTTTGGCCCCCAAATAAAGGGAATTTCAGCCTTTTTACCTCCAAATAAGGGGAATTTCTGCATTTTTGCCACAAAATATTAGGAATTTCTGCCTTTTTGCCTCTAAATAAGTGGAATTTCTGTCTTTTTCCCCCAAAACAAAGGGAATTTCTGTCTTTTATGACCCAAAATAAGGAAAATTTCTGACTTATTACCGTGAAATAAGTGAAATTTCTGCAATTTTGCCCCAAAATAATGGAAATATTTGCCTTTTTGCCTACAAATAAAAGGAATTTCAGCATTTTTACCTCAAAATAAGGGGAATTTCTGCATTTTTGCCACAAAATATTAGGAATTTCTGCCTTTTTGCCCCAAAATAAAAAAAATTTCTGCCTTTTTTCCCTGAAATAAGTGAAATTTCTGCAATTTTGCCTCAAAATAAGTGAAATTTCTGCAATTTTGCCCCAAAATAAGGGAAATTTCTGGAATTTTGCCCAAAAATAAGTGGAATTTCTGAGTTTTGCTTCAAAATAAGAAGAATATCTGTCTTTTTGCACTAATATATATGGAATTTCTGCCTTTTTGCCCCAAAATTAGGGGAATTTCTGCAATTTTGCTCCAAAATAAGGGGAATTTCTGCTTTTTTGCCCGAAAATAAAAAGAATGCATACATTTTGGCCATAAAAATAGAGAAATTTCTTCATTTTTGCTCCAAAATAAGGGGAATTTCTGCTTTTTTGCCTTTAAATAAGTAGAATTTCTGTCTCTTTCCCCCAAAACAAAGGAAATTTCTGTCCTTTTAGCCCCAAAATAAGGAAAATTTCTGACTTATTACCCTGAAATAAGTGAAATTTCTGCAATATTGCCCGAAAATAAGGGAAATTTCTGTCTTTTTGCCCCCAAATAAGGGGAATTTCAGCCTTTTTCCTCAAAATAAGAATTTCTGCATTTTTGCCCCAAAATATGGGAAATTTCTGCATTTTTGCTCCAAAATAAGAAAAATTTCTGCAATTTTGTACAAAAATAAAAGAAATTTCTGCCTTTTTGCCCCAAAATAAGAAAATTTCTGCTTTTTTTTGAAATAAGTGAAATTTCTGCAATTTTGCCCCAAAATAAGTGAAATTTCTGCAATTTTGCCCCAAAATAAGGGAAATTTCTGGAATTTTGCCCTAAAATAAGTGAAATTTCTGAGTTTTGCCCCAAAATAAGGAGAATTTCTGTCTTTTTGCCCCAACATATAGGGAATTTCTGCCTTTTTGCTTCCAAATAAGAAAATTTCTGCTTTTTTTTCTGAAATAAGTGAAATTTCTGCAAATGTGCCCAAAAATAAGTGATATTTCTGCAATTTTGCCCCAAAATAAGTGAAATTTCTGCAATTTTGTACCAAAATAAAAGAAATTTCTGCCTTTTTGCTTCCAAATAAGAAAATTTTTGCTTTTTTTTCTGAAATAAGTGAAATTTCTGAAATTTTGCCCCAAAATAAGTGAAATTTCTACAATTTTGCCCCAAAATAAGTGAAATTTCTGGAATTTTGCCCCAAAATAAGTGGAATTTCTGAGTTTTGACCCAAAATAAGAATTTCTGTCTTTTTGCCCCACAATTATGGGAATTTCTGCAATTTTGCTCCAAAATACAGGGAATTTCTGCCCTTTAGCCCGAAAATAAGAAGAATGCATAACTTTTTGCCATAAAAAAGGAAAATTTCTTCATTTTTGCTCTAAAATAAGGGAAATTTCTTCTTTTATGCCTCAAATATGTGGAATTTCTGTCTTTGTCCCCCAAAACAAAGGGAATTTCTGTATTTTTGCCCCAAAATAAGGAAAATTTCTGACTTATTACCCTGAAATAAGTGAAATTTCTGCAATTTTTCCCCAAAATAAGGGAAATTTCTCCCTTTTTGCCCCCAAATAACGGGTATTTCAGCCTTTTTACCTCAAAATAAGGGGAATTTCTGCATTTTTGCCCCAAAATATGGGAAATTTCTGCCTTTTTGCCCAAAATAAAAAAATTTTCTGCAATTTTGTACCAAAATAAAAGAAATTTTTGCCTTTTTGCCCCAGAAGAAGAAAATTTCTGCTTTTTTTCCCTTAAATAAGTGAAATTTCTGCAATTTTGCCCCAAAATAAGTGAAATTTCTGCAATTTTGCCCCAAAATAAGGGAAATTTCTGGAATTTTGCCTTAAAATAAGTGGAATTTCTGAGTTTTGCCCCAAAATAAGGAGAATTTCTGTCTTTATGCCCCAAAATATAGGGAATTTCTGCCTTTTTGCCTCACAATTAGAGGAATTTCTGCAATTTTGCTCCAAAATACGGGAAATTTCTGGTTTTTGCCCGAAAATAAGAAGAATGCATACCTTTTTGCCATAAAAAAAAGAAATTTCTTCATTTTTGCTCCAAAATAAGGGGAATTTCTGCTTTTTGCCTCTAAATATGTGGAATTTCTGTCTTTTTCCCCCAAAACAAAGGGAATTTCTGTCTTTTTTGCCCCAAAATAAAAAAAATTTCTGACTTATTATCCTGAAATAAGTTAAATTTCTGCAATTTTGCCCCAAAATAAGTGAAATTTCTGCAATTTTGCCCCAAAATAAGTGAAATATCTGAAATTTTGCCCCAAAATAAGTGGAATTTCTGAGTTTTGACCAAAAATATGGAGAATTTCTGTCTTTTTGCCCCAACATATAGGGAATTTCTGCCTTTTTGCCCCACAATTAGGGGAATTTCTGCAATTTTGCTCCAAAATACGGGTAATTTCTTCCTTTTTGCGCAAAAATAAGTAGAATGCATAACTTTTTGCCATAAAAAAGGGAAATTTTTGCAATTTTGCTCCAAAATAAGGGGAATTTTTGCTTTTCTGCCTCTAAATATCTGGAATTTCTGTCTTTTTCCCCCAAAACAAAGGTAATTTCTGTCTTTTTTGCCCAAAAATAAGGAAAATTTCTGACTTATTACGCTGAAGTAAGTGAAATTTATGCAATTTTGCCCCAAAATAAGGGGAATTTCTGCTTTTTTGTCTCTAAATAAGTGGAATTTATGTATTTTTCCCCCAAAACAAAGGGAATTTCTGTCTTTTTTGCGCAAAATAAGGAAAATTTCAGACTTATTACTATGAAATAAGGGAAATTTCTGTAATTTTCCCCAAATAAGGGAAATTTCTGCCTTTTTGCCCCCAAATAAGGGGGATTTTAGCCTTTTTACCTCAAAATAAGGGGAATTTCTGCAATTTTGCTACAAAATATTAGGAATTTCTGCATTTTTGCCCCAAAATAAAAAAAAAAATTCTGCCTTTTTTCACTGAAATAAGTAAAATTTCTGCAATTTTGCCCCAAAATAAGGGAAATCTCTGGAATTTTGCCCCAAAATAAGTGGAAGTTCTGAGTTTTGCCCCAAAATAAGGAGAATTTCTGTTTTTTGCCCTAACATATAGGGAATTTCTGCCTTTTTGCCCCACAATAAGAGGAATTTCTGCAATTTTTCTCCAAAATATGGGGAATTTCTGCCTTTTTGCCCGAAAGTAAGAATGCATAGCTTTTTGCCATAAAAAGGGAAATTTCTTCATTTTTGCTCCAAAATAAGGGGAATTTCTGCTTTTTTTGCATCTAAATAAGTGGAATTTCTGTCTTTTTCCCCCAAAACAAAGGGAATTTCTGTCTTTTTTGCCCCAAAATAAGGAAAATTTCTGACTTATTACCCTGAAATAAGTGACATTTCTGCAATATTGCCCGAAAATAAGGGAAATTTCTGTCTTTTTGCCCCCAAATAAGGGGAATTTCAGCCTTTTTCCTCAAAATAAGAATTTCTGCATTTTTGCCCCAAAATATGGGAAATTTCTGCATTTTTGCTCCAAAATAAGAAAAATTTCTGCAATTTTGTACAAAAATAAAAGAAATTTCTGCCTTTTTGCCCCAAAATAAGAAAATTTCTGCTTTTTTTTGGAATAAGTGAAATTTCTGCAATTTTGCCCCAAAATAAGTGAAATTTCTGCAATTTTGCCCCAAAATAAGGGAAATTTCTGGAATTTTGCCCTAAAATAAGTGAAATTTCTGAGTTTTGCCCCAAAATAAGGAGAATTTCTGTCTTTTTGCCCCAACATATAGGGAATTTCTGCCTTTTTGCTTCCAAATAAGAAAATTTCTGCTTTTTTTTCTGAAATAAGTGAAATTTCTGCAAATGTGCCCAAAAATAAGTGATATTTCTGCAATTTTGCCCCAAAATAAGTGAAATTTCTGCAATTTTGTACCAAAATAAAAGAAATTTCTGCCTTTTTGCTTCCAAATAAGAAAATTTTTGCTTTTTTTTCTGAAATAAGTGAAATTTCTGAAATTTTGCCCCAAAATAAGTGAAATTTCTACAATTTTGCCCCAAAATAAGTGAAATTTCTGGAATTTTGCCCCAAAATAAGTGGAATTTCTGAGTTTTGACCCAAAATAAGAATTTCTGTCTTTTTGCCCCACAATTATGGGAATTTCTGCAATTTTGCTCCAAAATACAGGGAATTTCTGCCCTTTAGCCCGAAAATAAGAAGAATGCATAACTTTTTGCCATAAAAAAGGAAAATTTCTTCATTTTTGCTCTAAAATAAGGGAAATTTCTTCTTTTATGCCTCAAATATGTGGAATTTCTGTCTTTGTCCCCCAAAACAAAGGGAATTTCTGTATTTTTGCCCCAAAATAAGGAAAATTTCTGACTTATTACCCTGAAATAAGTGAAATTTCTGCAATTTTTCCCCAAAATAAGGGAAATTTCTCCCTTTTTGCCCCCAAATAACGGGTATTTCAGCCTTTTTACCTCAAAATAAGGGGAATTTCTGCATTTTTGCCCCAAAATATGGGAAATTTCTGCCTTTTTGCCCAAAATAAAAAAATTTTCTGCAATTTTGTACCAAAATAAAAGAAATTTTTGCCTTTTTGCCCCAGAAGAAGAAAATTTCTGCTTTTTTTTCCCTTAAATAAGTGAAATTTCTGCAATTTTGCCCCAAAATAAGTGAAATTTCTGCAATTTTGCCCCAAAATAAGGGAAATTTCTGGAATTTTGCCTTAAAATAAGTGGAATTTCTGAGTTTTGCCCCAAAATAAGGAGAATTTCTGTCTTTATGCCCCAAAATATAGGGAATTTCTGCCTTTTTGCCTCACAATTAGAGGAATTTCTGCAATTTTGCTCCAAAATACGGGAAATTTCTGGTTTTTGCCCGAAAATAAGAAGAATGCATACCTTTTTGCCATAAAAAAAAGAAATTTCTTCATTTTTGCTCCAAAATAAGGGGAATTTCTGCTTTTTGCCTCTAAATATGTGGAATTTCTGTCTTTTTCCCCCAAAACAAAGGGAATTTCTGTCTTTTTTGCCCCAAAATAAAAAAAATTTCTGACTTATTACCCTGAAATAAGTTAAATTTCTGCAATTTTGCCCCAAAATAAGTGAAATTTCTGCAATTTTGCCCCAAAATAAGTGAAATATCTGAAATTTTGCCCCAAAATAAGTGGAATTTCTGAGTTTTGACCAAAAATATGGAGAATTTCTGTCTTTTTGCCCCAACATATAGGGAATTTCTGCCTTTTTGCCCCACAATTAGGGGAATTTCTGCAATTTTGCTCCAAAATACGGGTAATTTCTTCCTTTTTGCGCAAAAATAAGTAGAATGCATAACTTTTTGCCATAAAAAAGGGAAATTTTTGCAATTTTGCTCCAAAATAAGGGGAATTTTTGCTTTTCTGCCTCTAAATATCTGGAATTTCTGTCTTTTTCCCCCAAAACAAAGGTAATTTCTGTCTTTTTTGCCCAAAAATAAGGAAAATTTCTGACTTATTACGCTGAAGTAAGTGAAATATATGCAATTTTGCCCCAAAATAAGGGGAATTTCTGCTTTTTTGTCTCTAAATAAGTGGAATTTATGTATTTTTCCCCCAAAACAAAGGGAATTTCTGTCTTTTTTGCGCAAAATAAGGAAAATTTCAGACTTATTACTATGAAATAAGGGAAATTTCTGTAATTTTCCCCAAATAAGGGAAATTTCTGCCTTTTTGCCCCCAAATAAGGGGGATTTTAGCCTTTTTACCTCAAAATAAGGGGAATTTCTGCAATTTTGCTACAAAATATTAGGAATTTCTGCATTTTTGCCCCAAAATAAAAAAAAAATTCTGCCTTTTTTCACTGAAATAAGTAAAATTTCTGCAATTTTGCCCCAAAATAAGGGAAATCTCTGGAATTTTGCCCCAAAATAAGTGGAAGTTCTGAGTTTTGCCCCAAAATAAGGAGAATTTCTGTTTTTTGCCCTAACATATAGGGAATTTCTGCCTTTTTGCCCCACAATAAGAGGAATTTCTGCAATTTTTCTCCAAAATATGGG
Source organism: Micromys minutus (assembly GCF_963924665.1). NCBI lineage: Eukaryota > Metazoa > Chordata > Mammalia > Rodentia > Muridae > Micromys > Micromys minutus. Next base: position 78,923 of record NW_027667664.1, on the reverse strand, counting down.
GAATTTCTGCCTTTTTGCCCGAAAGTAAGAATGCATAGCTTTTTGCCATAAAAAGGGAAATTTCTTCATTTTTGCTCCAAAATAAGGGGAATTTCTGCTTTTTTTGCATCTAAATAAGTGGAATTTCTGTCTTTTTCCCCCAAAACAAAGGGAATTTCTGTCTTTTTTGCCCCAAAATAAGGAAAATTTCTGACTTATTACCCTGAAATAAGTGAAATTTCTGCAATTTTGCCCTAAAATAAGGGAAATTTCTGCCTTTTTGGCCCCCAAATAAAGGGAATTTCAGCCTTTTTACCTCCAAATAAGGGGAATTTCTGCATTTTTGCCACAAAATATTAGGAATTTCTGCCTTTTTGCCTCTAAATAAGTGGAATTTCTGTCTTTTTCCCCCAAAACAAAGGGAATTTCTGTCTTTTATGACCCAAAATAAGGAAAATTTCTGACTTATTACCGTGAAATAAGTGAAATTTCTGCAATTTTGCCCCAAAATAATGGAAATATTTGCCTTTTTGCCTACAAATAAAAGGAATTTCAGCATTTTTACCTCAAAATAAGGGGAATTTCTGCATTTTTGCCACAAAATATTAGGAATTTCTGCCTTTTTGCCCCAAAATAAAAAAAATTTCTGCCTTTTTTCCCTGAAATAAGTGAAATTTCTGCAATTTTGCCTCAAAATAAGTGAAATTTCTGCAATTTTGCCCCAAAATAAGGGAAATTTCTGGAATTTTGCCCAAAAATAAGTGGAATTTCTGAGTTTTGCTTCAAAATAAGAAGAATATCTGTCTTTTTGCACTAATATATATGGAATTTCTGCCTTTTTGCCCCAAAATTAGGGGAATTTCTGCAATTTTGCTCCAAAATAAGGGGAATTTCTGCTTTTTTGCCCGAAAATAAAAAGAATGCATACATTTTGGCCATAAAAATAGAGAAATTTCTTCATTTTTGCTCCAAAATAAGGGGAATTTCTGCTTTTTTGCCTTTAAATAAGTAGAATTTCTGTCTCTTTCCCCCAAAACAAAGGAAATTTCTGTCCTTTTAGCCCCAAAATAAGGAAAATTTCTGACTTATTACCCTGAAATAAGTGAAATTTCTGCAATATTGCCCGAAAATAAGGGAAATTTCTGTCTTTTTGCCCCCAAATAAGGGGAATTTCAGCCTTTTTCCTCAAAATAAGAATTTCTGCATTTTTGCCCCAAAATATGGGAAATTTCTGCATTTTTGCTCCAAAATAAGAAAAATTTCTGCAATTTTGTACAAAAATAAAAGAAATTTCTGCCTTTCTGCCCCAAAATAAGAAAATTTCTGCTTTTTTTTGGAATAAGTGAAATTTCTGCAATTTTGCCCCAAAATAAGTGAAATTTCTGCAATTTTGCCCCAAAATAAGGGAAATTTCTGGAATTTTGCCCTAAAATAAGTGAAATTTCTGAGTTTTGCCCCAAAATAAGGAGAATTTCTGTCTTTTTGCCCCAACATATAGGGAATTTCTGCCTTTTTGCTTCCAAATAAGAAAATTTCTGCTTTTTTTTCTGAAATAAGTGAAATTTCTGCAAATGTGCCCAAAAATAAGTGATATTTCTGCAATTTTGCCCCAAAATAAGTGAAATTTCTGCAATTTTGTACCAAAATAAAAGAAATTTCTGCCTTTTTGCTTCCAAATAAGAAAATTTTTGCTTTTTTTTCTGAAATAAGTGAAATTTCTGAAATTTTGCCCCAAAATAAGTGAAATTTCTACAATTTTGCCCCAAAATAAGTGAAATTTCTGGAATTTTGCCCCAAAATAAGTGGAATTTCTGAGTTTTGACCCAAAATAAGAATTTCTGTCTTTTTGCCCCACAATTATGGGAATTTCTGCAATTTTGCTCCAAAATACAGGGAATTTCTGCCCTTTAGCCCGAAAATAAGAAGAATGCATAACTTTTTGCCATAAAAAAGGAAAATTTCTTCATTTTTGCTCTAAAATAAGGGAAATTTCTTCTTTTATGCCTCAAATATGTGGAATTTCTGTCTTTGTCCCCCAAAACAAAGGGAATTTCTGTATTTTTGCCCCAAAATAAGGAAAATTTCTGACTTATTACCCTGAAATAAGTGAAATTTCTGCAATTTTTCCCCAAAATAAGGGAAATTTCTCCCTTTTTGCCCCCAAATAACGGGTATTTCAGCCTTTTTACCTCAAAATAAGGGGAATTTCTGCATTTTTGCCCCAAAATATGGGAAATTTCTGCCTTTTTGCCCAAAATAAAAAAATTTTCTGCAATTTTGTACCAAAATAAAAGAAATTTTTGCCTTTTTGCCCCAGAAGAAATAAATTTCTGCTTTTTTTTCCCTTAAATAAGTGAAATTTCTGCAATTTTGCCCCAAAATAAGTGAAATTTCTGCAATTTTGCCCCAAAATAAGGGAAATTTCTGGAATTTTGCCTTAAAATAAGTGGAATTTCTGAGTTTTGCCCCAAAATAAGGAGAATATCTGTCTTTATGCCCCAAAATATAGGGAATTTCTGCCTTTTTGCCTCACAATTAGAGGAATTTCTGCAATTTTGCTCCAAAATACGGGAAATTTCTGGTTTTTGCCCGAAAATAAGAAGAATGCATACCTTTTTGCCATAAAAAAAAGAAATTTCTTCATTTTTGCTCCAAAATAAGGGGAATTTCTGCTTTTTGCCTCTAAATATGTGGAATTTCTGTCTTTTTCCCCCAAAACAAAGGGAATTTCTGTCTTTTTTGCCCCAAAATAAAAAAAATTTCTGACTTATTACCCTGACATAAGTGAAATTTCTCCAATTTTCCCCCAAAATAAGTGAAATTTCTGCAATTTTGCCCCAAAATAAGGAAAATTTCTGCCTTTTTACCCTGAAATATGTGAAATTTCTGCAATTTTGCTCCAAAATAAGGGAAATGTCTGCCTTTTTGCCCCCAAATAGGGGAATTTCATCCTTTTTACCTCAAAAAAAGGGGAATTTCTGCATTTTTGCCCTAAAATATGTGAAATTTCTACCTTTTTGCCCAAAAATAAGAAAAATTTCTGAAATTTTTTACCAAAATATAAGAAATTTCTGCCTTTTTGCCCCAAAATAAAATAATTTCTGATTTTTTTTCCTATAAATAAGTGAAATTTCTGGAATTTTGCCCCAAAATAAGTGAAATTTCTACAATTTTCCCCAAAATAAGGGAAATTTCTGGAATTTTGCCCCAAAATAAGTGGAATTTCTGAGTTTTGCCCCAAAATAAGGAGAATTTCTGTCTTTTTGCAGTAACATATAGGGAATTTCTGCCTTTTTGCCCCACAATTAGGGGAATTTCTGCAATTTTGCTTCAAAATACGGGAAATATCTGCTTTTTAGCCGGAAAATAAGGGGAATGTATACCTTTTGCCACATAAAAGGGAAATTTCTTCATTTTTCTAAAAAATGAAAGAAATTTCTGCTTTTTTGCCTCTAAAAAAGTGGAATTTCTGTGTTTTCCCCACAAAACAAAGGGAATTTCTGTGTTTTTTGCCCAAAATAAAGAAAATTTCTGACTTACTACCCTGAAATAAGTGAAATTTCTGCAATTTTGCCCCAAAATAAGGGAAATTTCTGCCTTTTTGCCCCCAAATAAGGGGAATTTCAGCCTTTTTCCTCAAAATAAAAAGAATTTCTGCATTTTTGCCCCAAAATATGGGAAATTTCTGCATTTTTGCTCCAAAATAAGAAAAATTTCTGCAATTTTGTACCAAAATAAAAGAAATTTCTGCCTTTTTGCCCCAAATTAAGAAAATTTCTGCTTTTTTTTTCTGAAATAAGTGAAATTTCTGCAATTTTGCCCCAAAATAGGTGAAATTTCAGCAATTTTGCCACAAAATAAGGGAAATTTCTGGAATTTTGCCCTAAAATAAGTAAACTTCTGAGTTTTGCCCGAAAATAAGGAGAATTTCTGTCTTTTTGCCCCAACATATAGGGAATTTCTGCCTTTTTGTTCCACAATTAGGAAAATTTCTGCAATTTTGCTCCAAAATACGGGGAATTTCTGCCTTTTTGCCCAAAAATAAGAAAAATGCATACCTTTTTGCCATAAAAAAGGGAAATTTCTTCATTTTTTCCCCAAATAAGAGGAATTTCTGCATTTTTGACTCTAAATAAGTAGAATTTCTGTCTTTTTCCCCCAAAACAAAGGAAATTTCTGTCCTTTTAGCCCCAAAATAAGGAAAATTTCTGAATTATTATCCTGAAATTAGTGAAATTTCTGCAATTTTGCCCCAAAATAAGGGAAATTTCTGCGTTTTTGCCCTCAAATAAGGGGAATTTCAGCTTTTTTACCTCAAAATAAGGGGAATTTCTAGATTTTTGCCACAAAATATTAGGAATTTCTGCCTTTTTGCCCCAAAATAAGGAAAATTTCTGCCTTTTTTCCCTGAAATTAGTGAAATTTCTGCAATTTTGCCCCAAAATAAGTGAAATTTCTTCAATTTTGCCCCAAAATAATGGAAATTTCTTGAATTTTGCCCCAAAATAAGTGGAATTTCTGAGTTTTGCCCCAAAATAAGGAGAATTTCTGTCTTTTTGCCCTAACATATAGGGAATTTCTGCCTTTTTGCCCCAGAATTAGGGGAATTTCTGCAATTTTGCTCCAAAATACAGGGAATTTCTGCCTTTTTGCCCGATAATAAGAAGAATGCATAACTTTTTGCCATAAAAAAGTGAAATTTTTGCAATTTTGCTCCAAAAGAAGGGAAATTTCTGCTTTTTTGCCTCTAAATATGTGGAATTTCTGTCTTTTTCCCCGAAAACAAAGGGAATTTCTCTCTTTTTTGTACCAAAATAAGAAAAATTTCTGCCTTTTTGCCCCCAAATAAGGGGAATATCAGCCTTTTTACCTCAAAATAAGGGGAATTTCTGCATTTTTGCCACAAAATATTAGGAATTTCTGTATTTTTGCCCAAAAATAAGGAAAATTTCTGCCTTTTTTCCCTGAAATAAGTGAATTTTCTGCAATTTTGCCCCAAAATAAGTGAATTTTCTGCAATTTTGCCCCAAAATAAGGGAAATTTCTGGAATTTTGCCCCAAAATGAGAGAAATTTCTGCTTTTTGACCCCAAATAAGGGGAATTTCAGCCTTTTTACCTCAAAATAAGGGGAATTTCTGCATTTTTGCCCCAAAATATGGGAAATTTCTGCCTTTTTGCCCCAAATTAAGAAAAATTTCTACAATTTTGTACCAAAATAAAAGAAATTTCTTTTTGCCCCAAAATAGAAAATTTTGCTATTTTTCTGAAATAAATGAAATTTCTGCAATTTTGCCTCAAAATAAGTTAAATTTCTGAATTTTGCCCTAAAATAAGGAGAATTTCTGTCTTTTTGCCCCAACATATAGGGAATTTTGGCCTTTTTGCACCACAATTAGGGGAATGTCTGCAATTTTGCTCCAAAATACGGGGAATTTCTGCCTTTTTGCCTGAAAATAAGAATGCATACGTTGTTGCCATAAAAAAGAAAAATTTCTTCATTTTTGCTCCAAAATAAGGGGAATTTCTGCCTTTTTGACTCTAAATAAGTGGAATTTCTGTATTTTTCCCCCAAAACAAAGGGAATTTCTGTCTTTTTTGTTCCAAAATAAGGAAAATTTCTGACTTATTACCTTGAAGTAAGTGAAAGTTCTACAATTTTGCCCCAAAAAAGGGAAATTTCTGCCTTTTTGCCCCCAAATAAGGGGAATTTCAGCCTTTTTACCTCAAAATAAGGGGCATTTCTGCATTTTTGCCACAAAATATTAGGAATTTCTGCCTTTTTGCCCCAAAATAAGGAAAATTTCTGCCTTTATTTCCTGAAATAAGTGAAATTTCTGAAATTTTGCCCCAAAATAAGTGAAATTTCTGCAATTTTGCCCCAAAATAAAGGAAATTTCTGCAATTTTGTACCAAAATAAAAGAAATTTCTGCCTTTTTGCTTCAAAATTAGAAAATTTCTGCTTTTTTTCTGAAATAAGTGAAATTTCTGAAATTTTTCCCCAAAATAAGTGAAATTTCTACAATTTTGCCCCAAAATAAGTGAAATTTCTGGAATTTTGCCTCAAAATAATTGGAATTTCTGAGTTTTGACCCAAAATAAGGAGAATTTCTGTCTTTTTGCCTCAACATATAGGGAATTTCTGCCTTTTTGCCCCACAATTAGGGCAATTTCTGCAATTTTGCTCCAAAATACGGGGAATTTCTGCCTTTTTGCCCGAAAATAAGAAGAATGCATACCTTTTTGCCATAAAAAAGGAAAATTTCTTCGTTTTTGCTCTAAAATAAGGGGATTTTCTGCTTTTATGCCTCTAAATATGTAGAATTTCTGTATTTGTCCCCTAATACAAATAGAATTTCTGTCTTTTTGCCCCAAAATAAGGAAAATTTCTGACTTATTACCCTGAAATAAGTTAAATTTCTGCAATTTTGCCCCAAAATAAGTGAAATTTCTGCAATTTTGCCCCAAAATAAGTGAAATATCTGAAATTTTGCCCCAAAATAAGTGGAATTTCTGAGTTTTGACCAAAAATAAGGAGAATTTCTGTCTTTTTGTCCCAACATATAGGGAATTTCTGCCTTTTTGCCCCACAATTAGAGGAATTTCTGCAATTTTGCTCCAAAATACGGGTAATTTCTTCATTTTTGCTCGAAAATAAGTAGAATGCATAACTTTTTGCCATAAAAAAGGGAAATTTCTTCATTTATGCTCCAACATAAGGGGAATTTTTGCTTTTCTGCCTCTAAATAAGTGGAATTTCTGTCTTTTTCCCCCAAAACAAAGGTAATTTCTGTCTTTTTTGCCCAAAAATAAGGAAAATTTCTGACTTATTACCCTGAAGTAAGTGAAATTTATGCAATTTTGCACCAAAATAAGGGGAATTTCTGCTTTTTTGTCTCTAAATAAGTGGAATTTATGTATTTTTCCCCCAAAACAAAGGAAATTTCTGTCTTTTTTGCCCAAAATAAGGAAAATTTCTGACTTATTACCATGAAATAAGAGAAATTTTTGTAATTTTGCCCCAAATAAGGGAAATTTCTGCCTTTTTGCCCCCAAATAAGGGGGATTTCAGGCTTTTTACCTCAAAATAAGGTTAATTTCTGCATTTTTACCACAAAATATTAGGAATTTCTGCATTTTTGCCCCAAAATAAGGAAAATTTCTGCTTTTTTTCCCTTAAATAAGTGACATTTCTGCAATTTTGCCCCAAAATAAGTGAAATTTCTGCAATTTTGCCCCAAAATAAGGGAAATTTCTGGAATTTTGCCTTAAAATAAGTGGAATTTCTGAGTTTTGCCCAAAAATAAAGAGAATTTCTGATTTTTGCCCTAACATATAGGGAATTTCTGCCTTTTTGCCCCAGAATTAGGGGAATTTCTGCAATTTTGCTCCAAAATACGGGAAATTTCTGCCTTTTTGCCCGATAATAAGAAGAATGCATACCTTTTTGCCATAAAAAAGGGAAATTTTTGCAATTTTGCTCCAAAATAAGGGAAATTTCTGCTTTTGGCCTATAAATATGTGGAATTTCTGTCTTTTTCCCCCAAAACAAAGGGAATTTCTGTCTTTTTTGCCCCAAAATAAGGAAAATTTCTGCCTTTTTGCCCCCAAATAAGGGGTATATCAGCCTTTTTACCTCAAAATAAGGGGAATTTCTGCATTTTTGCCACAAAATATTAGGAATTTCTGTTTTTTTGCCCAAAAATAAGGAAAATTTCTGCCTTTTTTCCCTGAAATAAGTGAATTTTCTGCAATTTTGCCCCAAAATAAGTGAATTTTCTGCAATTTTGCCCCAAAATAAGGGAAATTTCTGGAATTTTGCCCCAAAATGAAGGAAATTTCTGCTTTTTGACCCCAAATAAGGTGAATTTCAGCCTTTTTACCTCAAAATAAGGGGAATTTCTGCATTTTTGCCCTAAAATATGGGAAATTTCTGCCTTTTTGCCCCAAATTAAGAAAAATTTCTGCAATTTTGTACCAAAATAAAAGAAATTTCTGCCTTTTTGCCCCAAAATAAGAAAATTTTGCTATTTTTCTGAAATAAATGAAATTTCTGCAATTTTGCCTCAAAATAAGTTAAATTTCTGAATTTTGCCCTAAAATAAGGAGAATTTCTGTCTTTTTGCCCCAACATATAGGGAATTTTGGCCTTTTTGCACCACAATTAGGGGAATGTCTGCAATTTTGCTCCAAAATACGGGGAATTTCTGCCTTTTTGCCTGAAAATAAGAATGCATACGTTGTTGCCATAAAAAAGAAAAATTTCTTCATTTTTGCTCCAAAATAAGGGGAATTTCTGCCTTTTTGACTCTAAATAAGTGGAATTTCTGTATTTTTCCCCCAAAACAAAGGGAATTTCTGTCTTTTTTGTTCCAAAATAAGGAAAATTTCTGACTTATTACCTTGAAGTAAGTGAAAGTTCTACAATTTTGCCCCAAAAAAGGGAAATTTCTGCCTTTTTGCCCCCAAATAAGGGGAATTTCAGCCTTTTTACCTCAAAATAAGGGGCATTTCTGCATTTTTGCCACAAAATATTAGGAATTTCTGCCTTTTTGCCCCAAAATAAGGAAAATTTCTGCCTTTATTTCCTGAAATAAGTGAAATTTCTGAAATTTTGCCCCAAAATAAGTGAAATTTCTGCAATTTTGCCCCAAAATAAAGGAAATTTCTGCAATTTTGTACCAAAATAAAAGAAATTTCTGCCTTTTTGCTTCAAAATTAGAAAATTTCTGCTTTTTTTCTGAAATAAGTGAAATTTCTGAAATTTTTCCCCAAAATAAGTGAAATTTCTACAATTTTGCCCCAAAATAAGTGAAATTTCTGGAATTTTGCCTCAAAATAATTGGAATTTCTGAGTTTTGACCCAAAATAAGGAGAATTTCTGTCTTTTTCCTCAACATATAGGGAATTTCTAACTTTTTGCCCCACAATTAGGGCAATTTCTGCAATTTTGCTCCAAAATACAGGGAATTTCTGACTTTTTGCCCGAAAATAAGAAGAATGCATAACTTTTTGCCATAAAAAAGGGAAATTTCTTCATTTATGCTCCAACATAAGGGGAATTTTTGCTTTTCTGCCTCTAAATAAGTGGAATTTCTGTCTTTTTCCCCCAAAACAAAGGTAATTTCTGTCTTTTTTGCCCAAAAATAAGGAAAATTTCTGACTTATTACCCTGAAGTAAGTGAAATTTATGCAATTTTGCACCAAAATAAGGGGAATTTCTGCTTTTTTGTCTCTAAATAAGTGGAATTTATGTATTTTTCCCCCAAAACAAAGGAAATTTCTGTCTTTTTTGCCCAAAATAAGGAAAATTTCTGACTTATTACCATGAAATAAGAGAAATTTTTGTAATTTTGCCCCAAATAAGGGAAATTTCTGCCTTTTTGCCCCCAAATAAGGGGGATTTCAGCCTTTTTACCTCAAAATAAGGTTAATTTCTGCATTTTTACCACAAAATATTAGGAATTTCTGCATTTTTGCCCCAAAATAAGGAAAATTTCTGCTTTTTTTCCCTTAAATAAGTGACATTTCTGCAATTTTGCCCTAAAATAAGTGAAATTTCTGCAATTTTGCCCCAAAATAAGGGAAATTTCTGGAATTTTGCCTTAAAATAAGTGGAATTTCTGAGTTTTGCCCAAAAATAAAGAGAATTTCTGTTTTTTGCCCTAACATATAGGGAATTTCTGCCTTTTTGCCCCAGAATTAGGGGAATTTCTGCAATTTTGCTCCAAAATACGGGAAATTTCTGCCTTTTTGCCCGATAATAAGAAGAATGCATACCTTTTTGCCATAAAAAAGGGAAATTTTTGCAATTTTGCTCCAAAATAAGGGAAATTTCTGCTTTTTGGCCTATAAATATGTGGAATTTCTGTCTTTTTCCCCAAAAACAAAGGGAAGTTCTGTCTTTTTTGCCCCAAAATAAGGAAAATTTCTGCCTTTTTGCCCCCAAATAAGGGGTATATCAGCCTTTTTACCTCAAAATAAGGGGAATTTCTGCATTTTTGCCACAAAATATTAGGAATTTCTGTTTTTTTGCCCAAAAATAAGGAAAATTTCTGCCTTTTTTCCCTGAAATAAGTGAATTTTCTGCAATTTTGCCCCAAAATAAGTGAATTTTCTGCAATTTTGCCCCAAAATAAGGGAAATTTCTGGAATTTTGCCCCAAAATGAGAGAAATTTCTGCTTTTTGACCCCAAATAAGGGGAATTTCAGGCTTTTTACCTCAAAATAAGGGGAATTTCTGCATTTTTGCCCTAAAATATGGGAAATTTCTGCCTTTTTGCCCCAAATTAAGAAAAATTTCTGCAATTTTGTACCAAAATAAAAGAAATTTCTGCCTTTTTGCCCCAAAATAAGAAAATTTTGCTATTTTTCTGAAATAAATGAAATTTCTGCAATTTTGCCTCAAAATAAGTTAAATTTCTGAATTTTGCCCTAAAATAAGGAGAATTTCTGTCTTTTTGCCCCAACATATAGGGAATTTTGGCCTTTTTGCACCACAATTAGGGGAATGTCTGCAATTTTGCCCCAAAATACGGGGAATTTCTGCCTTTTTGCCCGAAAATAAGAATGCATACCTTTTTGCCATAAACAAGGAAAATTTCTTCATTTTTACTCCAAAATAAGGGGAATTTCTACCTTTTTGACTCTAAATAAGTGGAGTTTCTGTATTTTTCCCACAAAACAAAGGGAATTTCTGTCTTTTTTGTTCCAAAATAAGGAAAATTTCTGACTTATTACCTTGAAGTAAGTGAAATTTCTAAAATTTTGCCCCAAAAAATGGAAATTTCTGCCTTTTTGCCCCCAAATAAGGGGAATTTCAGCCTTTTTACCTCAAAATAAGGGGCATTTCTGCATTTTTGCCACAAAATATTAGGAATTTCTGCCTTTTTGCCCCAAAATAAGGAAAATTTCTGCCTTTATTTACTGAAATAAGTGAAATTTCTGAAATTTTGCCCCAAAATAAGTGGAATTTCTGCAATTTTTCCCCAAAATAAAGGAAATTTCTGCAATTTTGTACCAAAATAAAAGAAATTTCTGCCTTTTTGCTTAAAATTAGAAAATTTCTGCTTTTTTCTGAAATAAGTGAAATTTCTGAAATTTTTCCCCAAAATAAGTGAAATTTCTACCATTTTGCCCCAAAATAAGTGAAATTTCTGGAATTTTGCCTCAAAATAATTGGAATTTCTGAGTTTTGACCCAAAATAAGGAGAATTTCTGTCTTTTTCCTCAACATATAGGGAATTTCTGACTTTTTGCTCCACAATTAGGGCAATTTCTGCAATTTTGCTCCAAAATACAGGGAATTTCTGACTTTTTGCCCGAAAATAAGAAGAATGCATACCTTTTTGCCATAAAAAAGGAAAATTTCTACATTTTTGCTCCAAAATAAGGGGAATTTCTGCTTTTATGCCTCAAAATATGTGGAATTTCTGTCTTTGTCCCCCAATACAAATAGATTTTCTGTCTTTTTGCCCCAAAATAAGGAAAATTTCTGACTTCTTACCCTGAAATAAGTTAAATATCTGCAATTTTGCCCCAAAATAAGTGAAATTTCTGCAATTTTGCCCCAAAATAAGGGAAATTTCTGGAATTTTGCCCCAAAATAAGTGGAATTTCTGAGTTTTGCCCCAAAATAAGGAGAATTTCTGTGTTTATGCCCCAAAATATAGGGAATTTCTGCCTTTTTGCCCCACAATTAGAGGAATTTCTGCAATTTTGCTCCAAAATACAGGAAATTTCTGGTTTTTGCCCAAAAATAAAAAGAATGCATACCTTTTTGCCATAAAAAAGGGAAATTTCTTCATTTTTGCTCCCAAATAAGGGGAATTTCTGCTTTTTTGCCTCTAAATAAGTGGAATTTCTGTCTTTTTCCCTCAAAACAATGGGAATTTCTGTCTTTTTTGCCCCAAAGTAAAAAAAATTTCTGACTTATTACCCTGACATAAGTGAAATTTCTCCAATTTTGCCCCAAAATAAGTGAAATTTCTGCAATTTTGCCTCAAAATAAGGAAAATTTCTGCCTTTTTTCCCTGAAATATGTGAAATTTCTGCAATTTTGCCCCAAAATAAGGGAAATGTCTGCCTTTTTGCCCCCAAATAGGGGAATTTCATCCTTTTTACCTCAAAAAAAGGGGAATTTCTGCATTTTTTCCCTAAAATATGGGAAATTTCTGCCTTTTTGCCCCAAAATAAGAAAAATTTCTGAAATTTTTTACCAAAATATAAGAAATTTCTGCCTTTTTGCCCCAAAATAAAATATTTCCTGATTTTTTTCCCATAAATAAGTGAAATTTCTGGAATTTTGCCCCAAAATAAGTGAAATTTCTGCAATGTTGCCCCAAAATAAGGGAAATTTCTGGAATTTTGCCCCAAAATAAGTGGAATTTCTGAGTTTTGCCCCAAAATAAGGAGAATTTCTGTCTTTTTGCACTAACATATAGGGAATTTCTTCCTTTTTGCCCCACAATTAGGGGAATTTCTGCAATTTTGCTCCAAAATACGGGAAATTTCTGCTTTTTAGCCTGAAAATAAGGGGAATGTATACATTTGCCACAAAAAAGGGAAATTTCTTCATTTTTGCTAAAAAATAAAAGGAATTTCTCCTTTTTTGCCTCTAAAAAAGTGGAATTTCTGTGTTTTCCCCACAAAACAAAAGGAATTTCTCTGTTTTTTGCCCAAAATAAAGAAAATTTCTGACTTATTACCCTGAAATAAGTGAAATTTCTGCAATTTTGCCCCAAAATAAAGGAAATTTCTGCCTTTTTGCCCCCAAAAAAGGGGAATTTCAGCCTTTTTCCTCAAAATAAAAAGAATTTCTGCATTTTTGCCCCAAAATATGGGAAATTTCTGCATTTTTGCCCCAAAATAAGGGAAATTTCTTCATTTTTTCCCCAAATAAGAGGAATTTCTGCATTTTTGACTCTAAATAAGTGGAATTTCTGTCTTTCTCTCCCAAAACAAAGGGAATTTCTGTCTTTTTTGTTCCAAAAAAAGAAAAAATTCTTACTTATTACCCTGAAGTAAGTGAAATTTCTGCAATTTTGCAACAAAATAAGAGAAATTTCTGCCTTTTTGCCCCCAAATAAGGGGAATTTCAGCCATTTTACCTCAAAATAAAGGGAACTTCTGCATTTTTGCCACAAAATATAAGGAATTTCTGCCTTTTTGCCCCAAAATAAGGAAAATTTCTGCCTTTATTCCCTGAAACAAGTGAAATACCTGCAATTTTGCCCCAAAATAAGTGAAATTTCTGCAATTTTTCCCCAAATTAAGGGAAATTTCTGCCATTTTGTACCAAAATAAAAGAAATTTCTGCCTTTTTGCTTCCAAATAAGCAAATTTCTGCTTATTTTTTTTCTGAAATAAATGAAATTTCTGAAATTTTGCCCCAAAATAAGTGAAATTTCTACAATTTTGCCCCAAAATAAGTGAAATTTCTGGAATTTTGCCCCAAAATAAGTGGAATTTCTGAGAATTGACCCAAAATAAGGAGAATTTCTGTCTTTTTGCCCCAACATATAGGGAATTTCTGCCTTTTTGCCCCACAATTAGGGGAATTTCTGCAATTTTGCTCCAAAATACAGAGAATTTCTGCCTTTTTGCACCACAATTTGTGAAATTTCTGCAATTTTGCCTTAAAATAAGAGAAATTTCTGCAATTTTTCTCCAAAATAAAGGAAATTTCTGCAATTTTGCCTCAAAATAAGGGGAATTTCTGATTTTTGCCCAAAAATATGGGGAATTTCTGCCTTTTTGTCTGAAAATAAGAAGAATGCATACCTTTTTGCCATAAAAAAGGGAAATTTCTTCATTTTTGCTCTAAAATAAAGGGAACTTTTGCCTTTTTGCCTCTAAATAAGTGGAATTTCTGTCTTTTTCCCCCAAAACAAAGGGAATTTCTGTCTTATTTTGCCCCAAAATAAGAAAAATTTCTGACTTATAACCCTGAAATAAGTGAAATTTCTGCAAATTTGCCCCTAAATAAGAAAAATTTCTGCCTTTTTGCCCCCAAATAAGGGGAATTTCAGCCTTTTTACCTCAAAATAAAGGAAATTTCTGCATTTTTGCAACAAAATATTAGGAATTTCTGCATTTTTGCCACAAAATATTAGGAATTTCTGCCTTTTTGCCCCAAAATAAGGAAAATTCCTGCCTTTTTTCCCTGAAATAAGTGAAATTTCTGCAAATATGCCCCAAAAAAGGGAAATTTCTGCCTTTTGCCCCAAAATAAGGGGAATTTCAGCATATTACCTCAAAATAAGGGAAATTTCTGATTTTTGCACCAAAATATGGAGAATTTCTGCCTTTTTGCCCCAAAATAAGGAAAATTTCTGCCTTTTTTCCCTGAAATAAGTGAAATTTTTGCAATTTTGCCCAAAAATAAGTGAAATTTCTGCAATTTTGCCCCAAAATAAGGGAAATTTCTGCAATTTTGCCCCAAAATAATTGGAATTTCTGAGTTTTGCCCCAAAATAAGGAGAATTTCTGCCTTTTTGCCCCACAATTAGGGGAATTTCTGCAATTTTGCTCCAAAATACGGGGAATTTCTGCCTTTTTGCCCAAAAATAAGAAGAATGCATACCTTTTTGCCATAAAAAGGGAAATTTCTTCATTTTTTCCCCAAATAAGAGGAATTTCTGCATTTTTGACTCTAAATAAGTAGAATTTCTGTCTTTTTCTCCCAAAACAAAGGAAATTTCTGTCCTTTTAGCCCCAAAATAAAGAAAATTTCTGACTTATTACCCTGAAATAAGTGAAATTTCTGCAATTTTGCCCCAAAATAAGGGAAATTTCTGCGTATTTGCCCCCAAATAAGGGGAATTTCAGCCTTTTTACCTCAAAATAAGGGGAATTTCTGGATTTTTGCCACAAAATATTAGGAATTTCTGCCTTTTTGCCCCAAAATAAGGAAAATTTCTGCCTTTTTTCCCTGAAATAAGTGAAATTTCTGCAATTTTGCCCCAAAATAAGTGAAATTTCTGCAATTTTGCCCCAAAATAATGGAAATTTCTGGAATATTGCCCCAAAATAAGTGGAATTTCTGAGTTTTTCCCCAAAATAAGAAGAATTTCTGTCTTTTTGCCCTAACATATAGAGAATTTCTGCCTTTTTGCCCCACAATTAGGGGAATTTCTGCAATTTTGCTCCAAAATATGGGGAATTTCTGCCTTTTGCCCGATAATAAGAAGAATGCATACCTTTTTGCCATAAAAAGGGAAATTTCTTCATTTTTTCCCCAAATAAGAGGAATTTCTGCATTTTTGACTCTAAATAAGTAGAATTTCTGTCTTTTTCTCCCAAAACAAAAGAAATTTCTGTCCTTTTAGCCCCAAAATAAAGAAAATTTCTGACTTATTACCCTGAAATAAGTGAAATTTCTGCAATTTTGCCCCAAAATAAGGGAAATTTCTGCGTATTTGCCCCCAAATAAGGGGAATTTCAGCCTTTTTACCTCAAAATAAGGGGAATTTCTGGATTTTTGCCACAAAATATTAGGAATTTCTGCCTTTTTGCCCCAAAATAAGGAAAATTTCTGCCTTTTTTCCCTGAAATAAGTGAAATTTCTGCAATTTTGCCCCAAAATAAGTGAAATTTCTGCAATTTTGCCCCAAAATAATGGAAATTTCTGGAATATTGCCCCAAAATAAGTGGAATTTCTGAGTTTTTCCCCAAAATAAGAAGAATTTCTGTCTTTTTGCCCTAACATATAGGGAATTTCTGCCTTTTTGCCCCACAATTAGGGGAATTTCTACAATTTTGCTCCAAAATATGGGGAATTTCTGCCTTTTGCCCGATAATAAGAAGAATGCATACCTTTTTGCCATAAAAAAGGGAAATTTTTGCAATTTTGCTCCAAAATAAGGGAAATTTCTGCTTTTTTGCCTCTAAATATGTGGAATTTCTGTCTTTTTCACCGAAAACAAAGGGAATTTCTGTCGTTTTTGCCCCAAAATAAGGAAAATTTCTGCCTTTTTGCCCCCAAATAAGGGGAATATCAGCCTTTTTACCTCAAAATAAGGGGAATTTCTGCATTTTTGCCACAAAATAGTAGGAATTTCTGATTTTTGCCCAAAAATAAGGAAAATTTCTGCCTTTTTTCCCTGAAATAATTGAATTTTCTGCAATTTTGCCCCAAAATAAGTGAAATTTCTGCAATTTTGCCCCAAAATAAGGGAAATTTCTGGAATTTTGCCCCAAAATAAGAGAAATTTCTGCTTTTTGACCCCAAATAAGGGGAATTTCAGCCTTTTTACCTCAAAATAAGGGGAATTTCTGCATTTTTGCCCCAAAATATGGGAAATTTCTGCCTTTTTGCCCCAAATTAAGAAAAATTTCTGCAATTTTGTACCAAAATAAAAGAAATTTCTGCCTTTTTGCCCCAAAATAAGAAAATTTTGCTTTTTTTTCTGAAATAAATGAAATTTCTGCAATTTTGCCTCAAAATAAGTTAAATTTCTGAATTTTGCCCTAAAATAAGGAGAATTTCTGTCTTTTTGACCCAACATATGGTGAATTTATGCCTTTTTGCACCACAATTAGGGGAATGTCTGCAATTTTGCTCCAAAATACGGGGAATTTCTGCCTTTTTGCTCGAAAATAAGAATGCATACCTTTTTGCCATAAAAAAGAAAAATTTCTTCATTTTTGCTCCAAAATAAGGGGAATTTCTGCCTTTTTGACTCTAAATAAGTGGAATTTCTGTCTTTCTCCCCAAAAACAAAGGGAATTTCTGTCTTTTTTGTTCCAAAATAAGAAAAAATTTTTACTTATTACCCTGAAGTAAGTGAAATTTCTGCAATTTTGCAACAAAATAAGGGAAATTTCTTCCTTTATGCCCCCAAAAAAGGAGAATTTCAGCCATTTTTCCTCAAAATAAAGGGAACTTCTGCATTTTTGCCACAAAATATAAGGAATTTCTGCTTTTTTGCCCCAAAATAAGGAAAATTTCTGCCTTTTTTCCCTGAAATAAGTGAAATTTCTGCAATTTTGCCCCAAAATAAGTGAAATTTCTGCAATTTTGCCCCAAATTAAAAGAAATTTCTGCCATTTTGTACCAAAATAAAAGAAATTTTTGCCTTTTTGCTTCCAAATAAGAAAATTTCTGCTTATTTTTTTTCTGAAATAAATGAAATTTCTGAAATTTTGCCCCAAAATAAGTGAAATTTCTACAATTTTTCCCCAAAATAAGTGAAATTTCTGGAATTTTGCCCCAAAATAAGTGGAATTTCTGAGTTTTGACCCAAAATAAAAAGAATTCCTGTCTTTTTGCCCCAACATATAGGGAATTTCTGCCTTTTTGCCCCACAATTAGGGGAATTTCTGCAATTTTGCTCCAAAATACGGGAAATTTCTGCCTTTTTGCCCAAAAATAAGAAGAATGCATACCTTTTTGCCATAAAAAAGGGAAATTTCTTCATTTTTTCCCCAAATAAGAGGAATTTCTGCATTTTTGACTCTAAATAAGTGGAATTTCTGTCTTTCTCTCCCAAAACAAAGGGAATTTCTGTCTTTTTTGTTCCAAAAAAAGAAAAAATTCTTACTTATTACCCTGAAGTAAGTGAAATTTCTGCAATTTTGCAACAAAATAAGAGAAATTTCTGCCTTTTTGCCCCCAAATAAGGGGAATTTCAGCCATTTTACCTCAAAATAATGGGAACTTCTGCATTTTTGCCACAAAATATAAGGAATTTCTGCCTTTTTGCCCCAAAATAAGGAAAATTTCTGCCTTTATTCCCTGAAACAAGTGAAATACCTGCAATTTTGCCCCAAAATAAGTGAAATTTCTGCAATTTTGCCCCAAATTAAGGGAAATTTCTGCCATTTTGTACCAAAATAAAAGAAATTTCTGCCTTTTTGCTTCCAAATAAGAAAATTTCTGCTTATTTTTTTTCTGAAATAAATGAAATTTCTGAAATTTTGCCCCAAAATAAGTGAAATTTCTACAATTTTGCCCCAAAATAAGTGAAATTTCTGGAATTTTGCCCCAAAATAAGTGGAATTTCTGAGTTTTTACCCAAAATAAGGAGAATTTCTGTCTTTTTGCCCCAACATATAGGGAATTTCTGCCTTTTTGCCCCACAATTAGGGGAATTTCTGCAATTTTGCTCCAAAATACGGGGAATTTCTGCCTTTTTGCCCAAAAATAAGAAGAATGCATACCTTTTTGCCATAAAAAATGGAAATTTCTTCATTTTTTCCCCAAATAAGAGGAATTTCTGCATTTTTGACTCTAAATAAGTGGAATTTCTGTCTTTCTCTCCCAAAACAAAGGGAATTTCTGTCTTTTTTGTTCCAAAAAAAGAAAAAATTCTTACTTATTACCCTGAAGTAAGTGAAATTTCTGCAATTTTGCAACAAAATAAGAGAAATTTCTGCCTTTTTGCCCCCAAATAAGGGGAATTTCAGCCATTTTACCTCAAAATAATGGGAACTTCTGCATTTTTGCCACAAAATATAAGGAATTTCTGCCTTTTTGCCCCAAATTAAGGGAAATTTCTGCCATTTTGTACCAAAATAAAAGAAATTTCTGCCTTTTTGCTTCCAAATAAGAAAATTTCTGCTTATTTTTTTTCTGAAATAAATGAAATTTCTGAAATTTTGCCCCAAAATAAGTGAAATTTCTACAATTTTGCCCCAAAATAAGTGAAATTTCTGGAATTTTGCCCCAAAATAAGTGGAATTTCTGAGTTTTTACCCAAAATAAGGAGAATTTCTGTCTTTTTGCCCCAACATATAGGGAATTTCTGCCTTTTTGCCCCACAATTAGGGGAATTTCTGCAATTTTGCTCCAAAATACGGGGAATTTCTGCCTTTTTGCCCAAAAATAAGAAGAATGCATACCTTTTTGCCATAAAAAAGGGAAATTTCTTCATTTTTTCCCCAAATAAGAGGAATTTCTGCATTTTTGACTCTAAATAAGTAGAATTTCTGTCTTTTTCTCCCAAAACAAAGGAAATTTCTGTCCTTTTAGCCCCAAAATAAAGAAAATTTCTGACTTATTACCCTGAAATAAGTGAAATTTCTGCAATTTTGCCCCAAAATAAGGGTAATTTCTGCGTTTTTGCCCCCAAATAAGGGGAATTTCAGCCTTTTTACCTCAAAATAAGGGGAATTTCTGGATTTTTGCCACAAAATATTAGGAATTTCTGCCTTTTTGCCCCAAAATAAGGAAAATTTCTGCCTTTTTTTCCTGAAATAAGTGAAATTTCTGCAATTTTGCCCCAAAATAAGTGAAATTTCTGCAATTTTGCCCCAAAATAATGGAAATTTCTTGAATTTTGCCCCAAAATAAGTGGAATTTCTGAGTTTTGCCACAAAATAATAAGAATTTCTGTCTTTTTGCCCTAACATATAGAGAATTTCTGCCTTTTTGCCCCACAATTAGGAAAATTTCTGCAATTTTGCTCCAAAATACGGGGAATTTCTGCCTTTTTGCCCAATAATAATAAGAATGCATACCTTTTTGCCATAAAAAAGGGAAATTTTTGCAATTTTGCTACAAAATAAGGGAAATTTCTGCTTTTTTGCCTCTAAATATGTGGAATTTCTGTCTTTTTCCCCGAAAACAAAGCGAATTTCTGTCTTTTTTGCCCCAAAATAAGGAAAATTTCTGCCTTTTTGCCCCCAAATAAGGGGAATATCAGCCTTTTTACCTCAAAATAAGGGGAATTTCTGCATTTTTGCCACAAAATATTAGGAATTTCTGATTTTTGCCCAAAAATAAGGAAAATTTCTGCATTTTTTCCCTGAAATAATTGAATTTTCTGCAATTTTGCCCGAAAATAAGTGAAATTTCTGCAATTTTGCCCCAAAATAAGGGAAATTTCTGGTATTTTGCCCCAAAATAAGAGAAATTTCTGCTTTTTGACCCCAAATAAGGGGAATTTCAGCCTTTTTACCTCAAAATAAGGAGAATTTCTGCATTTTTGCCCCAAAATATGGGAAATTTCTGCCTTTTTGCCCCAAATTAAGAAAAATTTCTGCAATTTTGTACCAAAATAAAAGAAATTTCTGACTTTTTGCCCCAAAATAAAAAAATTTTGCTTTTTTTCTGAAATAAATGAAATTTCTGCAATTTTGCCTCAAAATAAGTTAAATTTCTGAATTTTGCCCTAAAATAAGGAGAATTTCTGTCTTTTTGACCCAACATATAGTGAATTTATGCCTTTTTGCACCACAATTAGGGGAATGTCTGCAATTTTGCTCCAAAATACGGGGAATTTCTGCCTTTTTGCCCGAAAATAAGAATGCATACCTTTTTGCCATAAAAAAGGAAAATTTCTTCATTTTTGCTCCAAAATAAGGGGAATTTCTGCCTTTTTGACTCTAAATAAGTGGAATTTCTGTCTTTCTCCCCCAAAACAAAGGGAATTTCTGTCTTTTTTGTTCCAAAATAAGAAAAAATTTTTACTTATTACCCTGAAGTAAGTGAAATTTCTGCAATTTTGCAACAAAATAAGGGAAATTTCTGCTTTTATGCCCCCAAAAAAGGGGAATTTCAGCCATTTTTCCTCAAAATAAAGGGAACTTCTTCATTTTTGCCACAAAATATAAGGAATTTCTGCTTTTGCCCCAAAATAAGGAAAATTTCTGCCTTTTTTCCCTGAAATAAGTGAAATTTCTGCAATTTTGCCCCAAAATAAGTGAAATTTCTGCAATTTTACCCCAAATTAAGGGAAATTTCTGCCATTTTGTACCAAAATAAAAGAAATTTCTGCCTTTTTGCTTCCAAATAAGAAAATTTCTGCTTATTTTTTTTCTGAAATAAATGAAATTTCTGAAATTTTGCCCCAAAATAAGTGAAATTTCTACAATTTTGCCCCAAAATAAGTGAAATTTCTGGAATTTTGCCCCAAAATAAGTGGAATTTCTGAGTTTTGACCCAAAATAAGGAGAATTTCTGTCTTTTTGCCCCAACATATAGGGAATTTCTGCCTTTTTGCCCCACAATTAGGGGAATTTCTGCAATTTTGCTCCAAAATACGGGGAATTTCTGCCTTTTTGCCCAAAAATAAGAAGAATGCATACCTTTTTGCCATAAAAAAGGGAAATTTCTTCATTTTTTCCCCAAATAAGAGGAATTTCTGCATTTTACTCTAAATAAGTAGAATTTCTGTCTTTTTCTTTCAAAACAAAGAAAATTTCTGTCCTTTTAGCCCCAAAATAAAGAAAATTTCTGACTTATTACCCTGAAATAAGTGAAATTTCTGCAATTTTGCCCCAAAATAAGGGAAATTTCTGCGTATTTGCCCCCAAATAAGGGGAATTTCAGCCTTTTTACCTCAAAATAAGGGGAATTTCTGGATTTTTGCCACATAATATTAGGAATTTCTGCCTTTTTGCCCCAAAATAAGGAAAATTTCTGCTTTTTTTCCCTGAAATAAGTGAAATTTCTGCAATTTTGCCCCAAAATAAGTGAAATTTCTGCAATTTTACACCAAAATAATGGAAATTTCTGGAATTTTGCCCCAAAATAAGTGGAATTTCTGAGTTTTGCCCCAAAATAAGAATTTCTGTCTTTTTGCCCTAACATATAGGGAATTTCTGCCTTTTTGCCCCACAATTAGGGGAATTTCTGCAATTTTGCTACAAAATACGGGGAATTTCTGCGTATTTGCCCCCAAATAAGGGGAATTTCAGCCTTTTTACCTCAAAATAAGGGGAATTTCTGGATTTTTGCCCGATAATAAGAAGAATGCATACCTTTTTTCCATAAAAAAGGGAAATTTTTGCAATTTTGCTCCAAAATAAGGAAATTTCTGCTTTTTTGCCTCTAAATATGTGGAATTTCTGTCTTTTTCCCCGAAAACAAAGGGAATTTCTGTCGTTTTTGCCCCAAAATAAGGAAAATTTCTGCCTTTTTGCCCCCAAATAAGGGGAATATCAGCCTTTTTACCTTAAAATAAGGGGAATTTCTGCATTTTTGCCACAAAATATTAGGAATTTCTGTTTTTTTGTCCAAAAATAAGGAAAATTTCTGCCTTTTTTCCCTGAAATAAGTGAACTTTCTGCAATTTTGCCCCAAAATAAGTGAAATTTCTGCAATTTTGCCCCAAAATAAGGGAAATTTCTGGAATTTTCCCCCAAAATAATAGAAATTTCTGCATTTTGACCCCAAATAAGGGGAATTTCAGCCTTCTTACCTCAAAATAAGGGGAATTTCTGCATTTTTGCCCCAAAATATGGGAAATTTCTGCCTTTTTGCCCCAAATTAAGAAAAATTTCTGCAATTTTGTACCAAAATAAAAGAAATTTCTGCCTTTTTGCCCCAAAATAAGAAAATTTTGCTTTTTTTCTGAAATAAATGAAATTTCTGCAATTTTGCCTCAAAATAAGTTAAATTTCTGAATTTTGCCCTAAAATAAGGAGAATTTCTGTCTTTTTGACCTAACATATAGGGAATTTCTGCCTTTTTGCACCACAATTAGTGGAATGTCTGCAATTTTGCTCCAAAATACGGGGAATTTCTGCCTTTATGCCCGAAAATAAGAAGAATGCATACCTTTTTGCCATAAAAAAGGGAAATTTCTTCATTTTTGCTCCAAAATAAGGGGAATTTCTGCGTTTTTGACTCTAAATAAGTAGAATTTCTGTCTTTCTCCCCCAAAACAAAGGGAATTTCTGTCTTTTTTGTTCCAAAATAAGAAAAAATTCTTACTTATTACCCTGAAGTAAGTGAAATTTCTGCAATTTTGCAACAAAATAAGAGAAATTTCTGCCTTTTTGCCCCCAAATAAGGGGTATTTCAGCCATTTTACCTCAAAATAAAGGGAACTACTGCATTTTTGCCACAAAATATAAGAAATTTCTGCCTTTTTGCCCCAAAATAAGGAAAATTTCTGCCTTTTTTCCCTGAAATAAATGAAATTTCTGCAATTTTGCCCCAAAATAAGTGAAATTTCTGCAATTTTGCCCCAAATTAAGGAAAATGTCTGCAATTTTGTACCAAAATAAAAGAAATTTCTGCCTTTTTGCTTCCAAATAAGAAAATTTCTGCTTATTTTTTTTTCTGAAATAAATGAAATTTCTGAAATTTTGCCCCAAAATAAGTGAAATTTCTACAATTTTGCCCCAAAATAAGTGAAATTTCTGGAATTTTGCCCCAAAATAAGTGGAATTTCTGAGTTTTGACCCAAAATAAGGAGAATTTCTGTCTTTTTGCCCCAACATACAGGGAATTTCTGCCTTTTTGCCCCACAATTAGGGGAATTTCTGCAATTTTGCTCCAAAATACGGGGAATTTCTGCCTTTTTGCCCAAAAATAAGAAGAATGCATACCTTTTTGCCATAAAAAAGGGAAATTTCTTCATTTTTTCCCCAAATAAGAGGAATTTCTGCATTTTTGACTCTAAATAAGTAGAATTTCTGTCCTTTTCCCCCAAAACAAAAAAAATTTCTGTCCTTTTAGCCCCAAAATAAAGAAAATTTCTGACTTATTACCCTGAAATAAGTGAAATTTCTGCAATTTTGCCCCAAAATAAGGGTAATTTCTGCGTTTTTGCCCCCAAATAAGGGGAATTTCAGCCTTTTTACCTCAAAATAAGGGGAATTTCTGGATTTTTGCCACAAAATATTAGGAATTTCTGCCTTTTTGCCCCAAAATAAGGAAAATTTCTGCCTTTTTTTCCTGAAATAAGTGAAATTTCTGCAATTTTGCCCCAAAATAAGTGAAATTTCTGCAATTTTGCCCCAAAATAATGGAAATTTCTTGAATTTTGCCCCAAAATAAGTGGAATTTCTGAGTTTTGCCACAAAATAATAAGAATTTCTGTCTTTTTGCCCTAACATATAGAGAATTTCTGCCTTTTTGCCCCACAATTAGGAAAATTTCTGCAATTTTGCTCCAAAATACGGGGAATTTCTGCCTTTTTGCCCAATAATAATAAGAATGCATACCTTTTTGCCATAAAAAAGGGAAATTTTTGCAATTTTGCTACAAAATAAGGGAAATTTCTGCTTTTTTGCCTCTAAATATGTGGAATTTCTGTCTTTTTCCCCGAAAACAAAGCGAATTTCTGTCTTTTTTGCCCCAAAATAAAGAAAATTTCTTCCTTTTTGCCCCCAAATAAGGGGAATATCAGCCTTTTTACCTCAAAATAAGGGGAATTTTTGCATTTTTGCCACAAAATATTAGGAATTTCTGTTTTTTTGCCCAAAAATAAAGAAAATTTCTGCCTTTTTTTCCCTGAAATTTGTGAATTTTTTGCAATTTTGCCCCAAAATAAGTTTAATTTCTGCAATTTTGCCCCAAAATAAGGGAAATTTCTGGAATTTTCCCTCAAAATAATAGAAATTTCTGCTTTTTGACCCCAAATAAGGAGAATTTCAGCCTTTTTACCTCAAAATAAGGGGAATTTCTGCATTTTTGCCCCAAAATATGGGAAATTTCTGCCTTTTTGCCCCAAATTAAGAAAAATTTCTGCAATTTTGTACCAAAATAAAAGAATTTTCTGCCTTTTTGCCCCAAAATAAGAAAATTTTGCTTTTTTTCTGAAATAAATGAAATTTCTGCAATTTTGCCTCAAAATAAGTTAAATTTCTGAATTTTGCCCTAAAATAAGGAGAATTTCTGTCTTTTTGCCCCAACATATAGGGAATTTCTGCCTTTTTGCCCCACAATTAGGGGAATTTCTGCAATTTTGCTCCAAAATACGGGGAATTTCTGTATTTTTGCCCGAAAATAATAAGAATGCATACCTTTTTGCCATAAAAAAGGGAAATTTCTTCATTTTTGCTCCAAAATAAGGGGAATTTCTGCCTTTTTGACTCTAAATAAGTGGAATTTCTGTCTTTTTCCCCCAAAACAAAAGGGAATTTCTGTCTTTTTTGTTTCAAAATAAGGGAAATTTCTGAATTATTACCCTGAAGTAAGTGAAATTTATGCCTTTTTGCCCCCAAATAATGGGAATTTCAGCCTTTTTACCTCAAAATAAGAGGAATTTCTGCATTTTTGCCACAAAATATTAGGAATTTCTGCCTTTTTGCCCCAAAATAAAGAAAATTTCTGCCTTTTTTCCCTGAAATAAATGAAATTTCTGCAATTTTGCCCCAAAATATGTGAAATTTCTGCAATTTTGCCCCAAAATAAGGGATATTTCTGAAATTTTGTACCATAATAAAAGATATTTCTGCCTTTTTTATTCCATAAAGGAAATTTCTGCTTATTTTTCTGAAATAAGTGAAATTTCTGAAATTTTGTTCCAAAATAAGTGAAATTTCTGGAATTATGCCCCAAATTAAGTGGAATTTCTGAGTTTTGACCCACAATAAGGAGAATTTCTGTCTTTTTGCCCTAACATATAGGGAACTTCTGCCTTTTTGCCCCACAATTAGGGGAATTTCTGCAATTTTGCTCCAAAATACGGGGAATTTCTTCCTTTTTGCCCGATAATAAAAAGGATGCATACCTTTTTGCCATAAAAAAGGTAAATTTTTGCAATTTTGCTCCAAAGTAAGGGAAATTTCTGCTTTTTTGCCTCTAAATATGTGGAATTTCTGTCTTTTTCCCCGAAAACAAAGGGAATTTCTGTCTTTTTTGCCCCAAAATAAGGAAAATTTCAGCCTTTTTGCCCCCAAAGAAGGGGAATATCAGCCTTTTTACCTCAAAATAAGGGGAATTTCTGCATTTTTGCCACAAAATATTAGGAATTTCTGTTTTTTAGCCCAAAAATAAGGAAAATTTCTGCCTTTTTTCCCTGAAATAAGTGAATTTTCTGCAATTTTGCCCCAAAATAAGTGAAATTACTGCAATTTTGCCCCAAAATAAGGGAAATTTCTGGAATTTTGCACCAAATAAGAGAAATTTCTGCTTTTTGACCCCAAATAAGGGGAATTTCAGCCTTTTTACCTAAAAATAAGAGGAATTTCTGCATTTTTGCGCCAAAATATGGGAAATTTCTGCCTTTTTGCCCCAAATTAAGAAAAATTTCTGCAATTTTGTACGAAAATAAAAGAAAGTTCTGCCTTTTTGCCCCAAAATAAGAAAATTTTGCTTTTTTTCTGAAATAAATGAAATTTCTGCAATTTTGCCTCAAAATAAGTTAAATTTCTGAATTTTGCCCTAAAATAAGGAGAATTTCTGTCTTTTTGCCCCAACATATAGGGAATTTCTGACTTTTTGCCCCACAATTAGGGGAATGTCTGCAATTTTGCTCCAAAATACGGGGAATTTCTGCCTTTTTGCCCGAAAATAATAAGAATGCATACCTTTTTGCCATAAAAAAGGGAAATTTCTTCATTTTTGCTCCAAAATAAGGGGAATTTCTGCCTTTTTGACTCTAAATAAGTAGAATTTCTGTCTTTTTCCCCCAAAACAAAGGGAATTTCTGTCTTTTTTGTTTCAAAATAAGGAAAATTTCTGAATTATTACCCTGAAGTAAGTGAAATTTATGCCTTTTTGCCCCCAAATAAGGGGAATTTCAGCCTTTTTACCTCAAAATAATAGGAATTTCTGCATTTTTGCCACAAAATAATAGGAATTTCTGCCTTTTTGCCCCAAAATAAGGAAAATTTCTGCCTTTTTTCCCTGAAATAAATGAAATTTCTGCAATTTTGCCCCAAAATAAGTGAAATTTCTGCAATTTTGCCCCAAAATAAGGAAAATTTCTGCAATTTTGTACCATAATAAAAGATATTTCTGCCTTTTTTATTCCAAATAAGAAAATTTCTGCTTTTTTTTCTGAAATAAGTGAAATTTCTGAAATTTTGGCCCAAAATAAGTGAAATTTCTGGAATTATGCCCCAAATTAAGTGGAATTTCTGAGTTTTGACCCACAATAAGGAGAATTTCTGTCTTTTTGCCCTAACATATAGGGAATTTCTGCCTTTTTGCCCCACAATTAGGGGAATTTCTGCAATTTTGCTCCAAAATACGGGGAATTTCTGCCTTTTTGCCCGATAATAAGAAGAATGCATACCTTTTTGCCATAAAAAAGGTAAATTTTTGCAATTTTGCTCCAAGGTAAGGGAAATTTCTGCTTTTTTGCCTCTAAATATGTGGAATTTCTGTCTTTTTCCCCGAAAACAAAGGGAATTTCTGTCTTTTTTGCCTCAAAATAAGGAAAATTTCTGCCTTTTTGCCCCCAAAGAAGGGGAATATCAGCCTTTTTACCTCAAAATAAGGGGAATTTCTGCCTTTTTTTCCACAAAATATTAGGAATTTCTGTTTTTTTGCCCAAAAATAAGGAAAATTTCTGCCTATTTTCCCTGAAATAAGTGAATTTTCTGCAATTTTGCTCCAAAATAAGTGAAATTACTGCAATTTTGCCCCAAAATAAGGGAAATTTCTGGAATTTTGCACCAAATAAGAGAAATTTCTGCTTTTTGACCCCAAATAAGGGGAACTTCAGCCTTTTACCTCAATATAAGAGGAATTTCTGCATTTTTGCCCCAAAATATGGGAAATATCTGCCTTTTTGCCCCAAATTAAGAAATATTTCTGCAATTTTGTACGAAAATAAAAGAAATTTCTGCCTTTTTGCCCCAAAATAAGAAAATTTTGCTTTTTTTCTGAAATAAATGAAATTTCTGCAATTTTGCCTCAAAATAAGTTAAATTTCTGAATTTTGCCCTAAAATAAGGAGAATTTCTGTCTTTTTGCCCCAACATATAGCCAATTTCTGCCTTTTTGCCCCACAATTATGGGAATGTCTGCAATTTTGCTCCAAAATACGGGGAATTTCTGCCTTTTTGCCCGAAAATAAGAAGAATGCATAACTTTTTGCCATAAAAAAGGGAAATTTCTTCATTTTTGCTCCAAAATAATGGGAATTTCTGCCTTTTTGACTCTAAATAAGTGGAATTTCTGTCTTTCTTCCCCAAAACAAAGAGAATTTCTGTCTTTTTTGTTCCAAAATAAGAAAAATTTCTTACTTATTACCCTGAAGTAAGTGAAATTTCTGCAATTTTGCAACAAAATAAGGGAAATTTCTGCTTTTTTGCCCCCAAATAAGGGGAATTTCAGCCATCTTACCTCAAAATAAGGGGAATTTCTGCATTTTTGCCACAAAATATAAGGAATTTCTGCCTTTTTGCCCCAAAATAAGGAAAATTTCTGCCTTTTTTCTCTGAAATAAGTGAAATTTCTGCAATTTTGCCCCAAAATAAGTGAAATTTCTGCAATTTTGCCCCAAATTAAGGGAAATTTCTGCAATTTTGTACCAAAATAAAAGAAATTTCTGCATTTTTGCTTCCAAATAAGAAAATCTCTGCTTTTTTTTCTGAAATAAGTGAAATTTCTGAAATTTTTCCCCAAAATAAGTGAAATTTCTACTATTTTGCCCCAAAATAAGTGAAATTTCTGGAATTTTGCCCCAAAATTAGTGGAATTTCTGAGTTTTGACACAAAATAAGGAGAATTTCTGTCTTTTTGCCCCAACATATAGGGAATATCTGCCTTTTTGCCCCACAATTAGGGGAATTTCTGCAATTTTGCTCCAAAATACGGGGAATTTCTGCCTTTTTGCTCAAAAATAAGAAAAATGCATACCTTTTTGCCATAAAAAAAGAAAATTTCTTCATTTTTGCTCCAAAATAAGGGGAATTTCTGCTTTTATGCCTCTAAATATGTGGAATTTCTGTCTTTTTCCCCCAAAACAAAGGGAATTTGTGTCCTTTTTGCACCAAAATAAGGGAAATTTCTGACTTATTAACCTGAAATAAGTGAAATTTCTGCAATTTTGCTCCAAAATAAGGGAAATTTCTGCTTTTTTGCATCTAAATAAGTGGAATTTCTGTCTTTTTTCCCCAAAACAAAGGGAATTTCTGTCTTTTTGCCCGAAATTAAAGAAAATTTCTGACTTATTACCCTGAAATAAGTGAAATTTCTGCAATTTTGCCCCAACATAAGAGAAATTTCTGCCTTTTTGCCCCCAAATAAGGGGAATTTCAGCCTTGTTACCTCAAAATAAAAAGAATTTCTGCATTTTTGCCCCAAAATATGGAAAATTTCTGCATTTTTGCCCAAAATAAGAAAAATTTTTGCAATTTTGTACCAAAATAAAAAAAATTCTGCCTTTTTGCCACAAAATAAGAAAATTTCTGCTTTTTTTCCCTGAAATAAGTGAAATTTCTGCAATTTTGCCCCAAAATAAGTGAAATTTCTGCAATTTTGCCCCAAAATAAGGAAAATTTCTGTAATTTTGCCCCAAAATAAGTGGAAATTCTGAGTTTTGCCCCAAAATAAGGAGGATTTCTGTTTTTTTGCCCCAACATATAGGAAATTTCTGCCTTTTTGCCCCACAATTAGGGGAATTTCTGCAATTTTGTTCCAAAATACGGGGAATTTCTGCCTTTTTGCTCAAAAATAAGAAGAATGCATACCTTTTTGCCATAAAAAAGGAAAATTACTTCATTTTGGCTCCAAAATATGGGGAATTTCTGCTTTTATGCCTCTAAATATGTGGAATTTCTGTCTTTGTCCCCCAAAACAAAGGGAATTTCTGTCCTTTTTGCCCCAAAATAAGGGAAATTTCTGCCTTTTTGACCCCAAATAAGGGGAATTTCAGCCTTTTTACCTCAAAATAAGGGGAATTTCTGCATTTTTGCCACAAAATATTAGGAATTTCTGCTTTTTTGCCCCAAAATAAGGAAAATTTCTGCCTTTTTTTCTGAAATAAGTGAAATTTCTGCAATTTTGCCCCAAAATAAGTGAAATTTCTGCAATTTTGCCCCAAAATAAGGAAAATTTCTGCAATTTTGTACCAAAATAAAAGAAATTTCTGCCTTTTTGCTTCCAAATAAAAAAATTTCTGCTTTTTTTTCTGAAATAAGTGAAATTTCTGAAATTTTGCCTCAAAATAAGTGAAATTTCTACTATTTTGACTTAAAATAAGTGAAATTTCTTGAATTTTGCCCCAAAATAATTGGAATTTCTGAGTTTTGACCCAAAATAAGGAGAATTTGTGTCTTTTTGCCTCAACATATAGGGAATTTCTGCCTTTTTACCCCACAATTAGGGGAATTTCTGCAATTTTGCTCCAAAATACGGGGAATTTCTGCCTTTTTGCCCGAAAATAATAAGAATGCATACCTTTTGCCATAAAACAGGGAAATTTCTTCATTTTTGCTCTAGAATAAGGGGAATTTCTGCCTTTTTGACTCTAAATAAGTGGAATTTCTGTCTTTTCCCCCAAAACAAAGGGAATTTCTGTCTTTATTGTTTCAAAATAAGGAAAATTTCTGAATTATTACCCTGAAGTAAGTGAAATTTCTGCCTTTTTGCCCCCAAAAAAGGGGGAATTTCAGCCTTTTTACCCCAAAATAAGGGGAATTTCTGCATTTTTGCCACAAAATATTAGGAATTTCTGTTTTTTGCCCCAAAATAAGAAAAATTTCTGCCTTTTTCCCTGAAATAAATGAAATTTTTGCAATTTTGCCCCAAAATAACTGAAATTTCTGCAATTTTGCCCCAAAATAAAAGAAATTTCTGCAATTTTGTACGAAAATAAAAGATATTTCCGCCTTTTTGCTTCCAAATAAAAAAAATTTCTGCTTTTTTTTCTGAAATAAGTGAAATTTCTGAAATTTTGCCACAAAATAATTGAAATTTCTACAATTTTGCCCCAAAATAAGTGAAATTTCTGGAATTTTGCCCCAAATTAAGTGGAATTTCTGAGTTTTGACCCACAATAAGAAAAATTTCTGTCTTTTTGCCCCAACATATAGAGAATTTCTGCCTTTTTGCCCCACAATTAGGGGAATTTCTGCAATTTTGCTCCAAAATACAGGGAATTTCTGCCTTTTTGCCCGAAAATAAAAAGAATGCATACCTTTTTGCCATAAAAAAGGGAAATTTCTTCATTTTTGCTCCAAAATAAGGGGAATTTCTGCTTTTTTGCCTCTAAATAAGTTGAATTTCTGTCTTTTTTCCCCAAAACAAAGGGAATTTCTGTCTTTTTTGCCCGAAAATAAAAAAATTCTGACTTATTACCCTGAAATAAGTGAAATTTCTGCAATTTTGACACAAAATAAGGGAAATTTCTGCCTTTTTGTCCCCAAATAAGGGGAATTTCAGCCTTTTTACCTCAAAATATGGGGAATTTCTGCATTTTTGCCACAAAATATTAGGAATTTCTGCCTTTTTGCCCTAAAATAAGGAAAATTTCTGCATTTTTTTCCTGAAATAAGTGAAAGTTCTGCATTTTTGCCCCAAAATATGGGAAATTTCTGCAATTTTGCCCCAAAATAAGAAAAATTTCAGCAATTTTGTACCAAAATATAAGAAAAATCAGACTTTTTGCCCCAAAATAAAAAATTTCTGCTTTTTTTCTGAAATAAGTGAAATTTCTGCAATTTTGCCCCAAAATAAGTGAAATTTCTGAGTTTTGCCCCTAAATAAGAAGAATTTCTGTCTTTTTGCCCCAACATATAGGGAATTTCTGCCTTTTTGCCCCTCATTTAGGGGAATTTCTGCAATTTTGCTGCAAAATACGGGGAATTTCTGCCTTTTTGCCCCCAAATAAGGGAAATTTCAGCCTTTTTACCTCAAAATAAGTGGAATTTTTGCATTTTTGCCGCATAATATGGAAAATTTCTGCCTTTTTGCCACAAAATAAGAAAATTTCTTCTTTTTTTCCCTGAAATAAGTGAAATTTCTGAAATTTTGCCCCAAAATAAGTAAAATTTCTACAATTTTGCCCCAAAATAAGTGAAATTTCTTGAATTTTGCCCCAAATTAAGTGGAATTTCTGAGTTTTGACCCACAATAAGGAAAATTTCTGTCTTTTTGCCCCAACATATACGAAATTTCTGCCTTTTTGCCCCACAATTAGGGGAATTTCTGCAATTTTGGTCCAAAATACGGGGAAGTTTTGCCTTTTTGCCCGAAAATAAGAAGAATGCATACCTTTTTTACATAAAAAAGAAAAATTTCTGCAATTTTGCTCCAAATTAAGAGAAATTTCTGCTTTTGCCTCTAAATAAGTGGAATTTCTGTCTTTTCCCCCAAAACAAAGGGAATTTCTGTCTTTTTGCCCCTAAATAAAAAAAAATTTCTGACTTATTACCCTGAAATAAGTGAAATTTCTGCAATTTTGCCCCAACATAAGAGAAATTTCTGCCTATTCGCCCCCAAATAAGGGTAATTTCAGCCTTTTTACCTCAAAATAAGAGGAATTTTTGCATTTTTGCCCCAAAATATGGAAAATTTCTGCCTTTTTGCCCAAAATAAGAAAAATTTCTGAAATTTTGTACCAAAATAAAAAAAATTTCTGCCTTTTTGCCACAAAATAAGAAAATTTCTGCTTTTTTTCCATGAAATAAGTGAAATTTCTGCAATTTTGCCCCAAAATAAGTGAAATTTCTGCAATTTTTCCCCAAAATAAAGGAAATTTCTGGAATTTTGCCCAAAAATAATGGAAATTCTGAGTTTTGCCACAAAATAAGGAGGATTTCTGTCTTTTTGCCCCAACATATAGGAAATTTCTTCCTTATTGCCCCACAATTAGGGGAATTTCTGCAATTTTGCTCCAAAATACGGGGAATTTCTGCCTTTTTGCTCAAAAATAAGTAGAATGCATACCTTTGTGCCATAAAAATGGAAAATTTCTTCATTTTTGCTCCAAAATAAGGGGAATTTCTGCTTTTATGCCTCTAAATATGTGGAATTTCTGTCTTTGTCTCCCAAAACGAAGGGAATTTCTGTCCTTTTTGCCCCAAAATAAGGGAAATTTGTGACTTATTACCCTAAAATAAGTGAAATTTCTGCAATTTTGACCCAAAATAAGGGAAATTTCTGCCTTTTTACCCCCAAATAAAGGGAATTTCAGCCTTTTTACCTCAAAATAAGGGGAATTTCTGCATTTTTGCCACAAAATATTAGGAATTTCTGCCTTTTTGCCCCAAAATAAGGAAAATTTCTGCCTTTTTTCCCTGAAATAAGTGAAATTTCTGCAATTTTGCCCCAAAATAAGTGAAATTTCTGCAATTTTGCCCCAAAATAAAGAAAATTTCTGCAATTTTGTACCAAAATAAAAGAAATTTCTGCCTTTTTGCTTCCAAATAAGAAAATTTCTGCTGTTTTTCTGAAATAAGTGAAATTTCTGAAATTTTGCCTCAAAATAAGTGAAATTTCTACAATTTTGACTTAAAATAAGTGAAATTTCTTGAATTTAGCCCCAAAATAAGTGGAATTTCTGAGTTTTGACCCAAAATAAGGAGAATTTCTGTCTTTTTGCCTCAACATATAGGGAATTTCTGCCTTTTTGCCCCACAATTAGGGGAATTTCTGCAATTTTGCTCCAAAATACGGAGAATTTCTGCCTTTTTGCCCGAAAATAATAAGAATGCATACCTTTTTGCCATAAAAAAGGGAAATTTCTTCATTTTTGCTCCAAAATAAGGGGAATTTCTGCCCTTTTGACTCTAAATAAGTGGAATTTCTGTCTTTTTCCCCCAAAACAAAGGGAATTTCTGTCTTTTTTGTTTCAAAATAAGGAAAATTTCTGAATTATTACCCTGAAGTAAGTGAAATTTCTGCCTTTTTGCCCCAAAATAAGGGGAATTTCAACCTTTTTACCTCAAAATAAGGGGAATTTCTGCATTTTTGCCACAAAATATTAGGAATTTCTGCCTTTTTGCCCCATAATAAAGAAAATTTCTGCCTTTTTCCCTGATATAAATGAAATTTTTGCAATTTTGCCCCAAAATAACTGAAATTTCTGCAATTTTGCCCCAAAATAAAAGAAATTTCTGCAATTTTGTACCAAAATAAAAGATATTTCTGGCTTTTTGCTTCCAAATAAAAAAATTTCTGCTTTTTTTTCTCAAATAAGTGAAATTTCTGAAATTTTGCCACAAAATAATTGAAATTTCTACAATTTTGCCCCATAATAAGTGAAAATTCTGGAATTTTGCCCCAAATTAAGTGGAATTTCTGAGTTTTGACCCACAATAAGAAAAATTTCTGTCTTTTTGCCCCAACATATAGACAATTTCTGCCTTTTTGCCCCACAATTAGGGGAATTTCTGCAATTTTGCTCCAAAATACAGGGAATTTCTGCCTTTTTGCCCGAAAATAAAAAGAATGCATACATTTTTGCCATAAAAAAGGGAAATTTCTTCATTTTTGCTCCAAAATAAGGGGAATTTCTGCTTTGTTGCCTCTAAATAAGTTGAATTTCTGTCTTTTTTCCCCAAAACAAAGGGAATTTCTGTCTTTTTTGCCCCAAAATAAAAAAATTCTGACTTATTACCCTGAAATAAGTGAAATTTCTGCAATTTTGACACAAAATAAGGGAAATTTCTGTCTTTTTGTTTCCAAATAAGGGGAATTTCAGCCTTTTTACCTCAAAATAAGGGGAATTTCTGCATTTTTGCCACAAAATATTAGGAATTTCTGCCTTTTTGCCCCAAAATAAAGAAAATTTCTGCATTTTTCCCTGAAATAAATGAAAGTTCTGCATTTTTGCCCCAAAATATGGGAAATTTCTGCCTTTTTGCCCAAAATAAGAAAAATTTCTGCAATTTTGTACCAAAATGAAAAATAATTTCTGCCTTTTTGCCACAAAATAAGAAAATTTCTGCTTTTTTTCCCTGAAATAAGTGAAATTTCTGCAATTTTGCCACAAAATAAGTGAAATTTCTGCAATTTTGCCCCAAAATAAGGGAAATTTCTGGAATTTTGCCCCAAAATAAGTGGAAATTCTGAGTTTTGCCACAAAATAAGGAGGATTTCTGTCTTTTTGCCCCAACATATAGGAAATTTTTGCATTTTTGCCCCACAATTAGGGGAATTTCTGCAATTTTGCTCCAAAATACGGGGAATTTCTGCCTTTTTGCTCAAAATAAGAAGAATGCATAACTTTTTGCCATAAAAAAGGAAAATTTCTTCATTTTTGCTCCAAAATAAGGGGAATTTCTGCTTTTATGCCTCTAAATATGTGGAATTTCTGTCTTTGTCCCCCAAAACAAAGGGAATTTCTGTCCTTTTTGCCCCAAAATAAGGGAAATTTGTGACTTATTTCCCTGAAATAAGTGAAATTTCTGCAATTTTGACCCAAAATAAGGGAAATTTCTGCCTTTTTGCCCCCAAATAAAGGGAATTTCAGCCTTTTTACCTCAAAATAAGGGGAAATTCTGCATTTTTGCCACAAAATATTAGGAATTTCTGCCTTTTTGTCCCATAATATAGAAAATTTCTGCCTTTTTCCCTGATATAAATGAAACTTTTGCAATTTTGCCCCAAAATAACTAAAATTTCTGCAATTTTGCCCCAAATAAAAGAAATTTCTGCAATTTTGTACCAAAATAAAAGATATTTCCGCCTTTTTGCTTCCAAATAAGAAAATTTCTGCTTTTTTTCTGAAATAAGTGAAATTTCTGAAATTTTGCCACAAAATAAGTGAAATTTCTACAATTTTGCCCCAAAATAAGTGAAATTTCTGGAATTTTGCCCCAAATTAAGTGGAATTTCTGAGTTTTGACCCACAATAAGAAAAATTTCTGTCTTTTTGCCCCAACATATAGAAAATTTCTGCCTTTTTGCCCCACAATTAGGGGAATTTCTGCAATTTTGCTCCAAAATAGAGGGAATTTCTGCCTTTTTGCCCGAAAATAAAGAGAATGCATACCTTTTTGCCATAAAAAAGGGAAATTTCTTCATTTTTGCTCCAAAATAAGGGGAATTTCTGCTTTTTTGCCTCTAAATAAGTTGAATTTCTGTTATTTTTCCCCAATACAAAGGGAATTTCTGTCTTTTTTGCCCCAAAATAAAAAAAAATCTGACTTATTACCCTGAAATAAGTGAAATTTCTGCAATTTTGACCCAAAATAAGGGAAATTTCTGTCTTTTTGTCCCCAACTAATGGGAATTTAAGCATTTTTACCTCAAAATAAGGGGAATTTCTGCATTTTTGCCACAAAATATTAGGAATTTCTGCCTTTTTGCCCCAAAATAAAGAAAATTTCTGCATTTTTCCCTGAAATAAATGAAAGTTCTCCATTTTTGCCCCAAAATAAGGAAAATTTCTGCAATTTTGTACCAAAATAAAAGAAATTTCTGCCTTTTTGCTTCCAAATAAGAAAATTTCTGCTTTTTTTCTGAAATAAGTGAAATTTCTGAAATTTTGCCTCAAAATAAGTAAAATTTCTACAATTTTGACTTAAAATAAGTGAAATTTCTTGAATTTAGCCCCAAAATAAGTGGAATTTCTGAGTTTTGACCCAAAATAAGGAGAATTTCTGTCTTTTTGCCTCAACATATAGGGAATTTCTGCCTTTTTGCCCCACAATTAGGGGAATTTCTGCAATTTTGCTCCAAAATACGGGGAATTTCTGCCTTTTTGCCCGAAAATAATAAGAATGCATACCTTTTTGCCATAAAAAAGGGAAATTTCTTCATTTTTGCTCTAGAATAAGGGGAATTTCTGCCTTTTTGACTCTAAATAAGTGGAATTTTTGTCTTTTCCCCCAAAACAAAGGGAATTTCTGTCTTTTTTGTTTCAAAATAAGGAAAATTTCTGAATTATTACCCTGAAGTAAGTGAAATTTCTGCCTTTTTGCCCCCAAATAAGGGGAATTTCAACCTTTTTACCTCAAAATAAGGGGAATTTCTGCATTTTTGCCACAAAATATTAGGAATTTCTGCCTTTTTGCCCCATAATAAAGAAAATTTCTGCCTTTTTCCCTGATATAAATGAAATTTTTGCAATTTTGCCCCAAAATATCTGAAATTTCTGCAATTTTGCCCCAAAATAAAAGAAATTTCTGCAATTTTGTACCAAAATAAAAGATATTTCTGCCTTTTTGCTTCCAAATAAAAAAAATTTCTGCTTTTTTTTCTGAAATAAGTGAAATTTCTGAAATTTTGCCACAAAATAATTGAAATTTCTACAATTTTGCCCCAAAATAAGTGAAATTTCTAGAATTTTGCCCCAAATTAAGTGGAATTTCTGAGTTTTGACCCACAATAAGAAAAATTTCTGTCTTTTTGCCCCAACATATAGAGAATTTCTGCCTTTTTGCCCCACAATTAGGGGAATTTCTGCAATTTTGCTCCAAAATACAGGGAATTTCTGCCTTTTTGCCCGAAAATAAAAAGAATGCATACATTTTTGCCATAAAAAAGGGAAATTTCTTCATTTTTGCTTCAAAATAAGGGGAATTTCTGCTTTGTTGCCTCTAAATAAGTTGAATTTCTGTCTTTTTTCCCCAAAACAAAGGGAATTTCTGTCTTTTTTGCCCCAAAATAAAAAAATTCTGACTTATTACCCTGAAATAAGTGAAATTTCTACAATTTTGCCCAAAAAAAGGGAAATTTCTGTCTTTTTGTCCCCAAATAAGGGGAATTTCAGCCTTTTTACCTCAAAATAAGGGGAATTTCTGCATTTTTGCCACAAAATATTAGGAATTTCTGCCTTTTTGCCCCAAAATAAAGAAAATTTCTGCATTTTTCCATGAAATAAATGAAAGTTCTGCATTTTTGCCCCAAAATATGGGAAATTTCTGCCTTTTTGCTCAAAATAAGAAAAATTTCTGCAATTTTGTACCAAAATGAAAAAAAATTTCTGCCTTTTTGCCACAAAATAAGAAAATTTCTGCTTTTTTTCCCTGAAATAAGTGAAATTTCTGCAATTTTGCCACAAAATAAGTGAAATTTCTGCAATTTTGCCCCAAAATAAGGGAAATTTCTGGAATTTTGCCCCAAAATAAGTGGAAATTCTGAGTTTTGCCACAAAATAAGGAGGATTTCTGTCTTTTTGCCCCAACATATAGGAAATTTCTGCCTTTTTGCCCCACAATTAGGGGAATTTCTGCAATTTTGCTCCAAAATACGGGGAATTTCTGCCTTTTTGCTCAAAAATAAGAAGAATGCATAACTTTTTTCCATAAAAAAGGAAAATTTCTTCATTTTTGCTCCAAAATAAGGGGAATTTCTGCTTTTATGCCTCTAAATATGTGGAATTTCTGTCTTTGTCCCCCAAAACAAAGGGAATTTCTGTCCTTTTTGCCCCAAAATAAGGGAAATTTGTGACTTATTACCCTGAAATAAGTGAAATCTGCAATTTTGACCCAAAATAAGGGAAATTTCTGCCTTTTTGCCCCAAAATAAAGGGAATTTCAGCCTTTTTACCTCAAAATAAGGGGAAATTCTGCATTTTTGCCACAAAATATTAGGAATTTCTGCCTTTTTGCCCCAAAATAAGGAAAATTTCTGCCTTTTATCCCTGAAATAAGTGAAATTTCTAGAATTTTGCCCCAAAATAAGTGAAATTTCTGCAATTTTGCCCCAAAATAAAGAAAATTTCTGCAATTTTGTACCAAAATAAAAGAAATTTCTGCCTTTTTGCTTCCAAATAAGAAAATTTCTGCTTTTTTTCTGAAATTAGTGAAATTTCTGAAATTTTGCCTCAAAATAAGTGAATTTTCTACAATTTTGACTTAAAATAAGTGAAATTTCTTGAATTTAGCCCCAAAATAAGTGGAATTTCTGAGTTTTGACCCAAAATAAGGAGAATTTCTGTCTTTTTGCCTCAACATATAGGGAATTTCTGCCTTTTTGCCCCACAATTAGGGGAATTTCTGCAATTTTGCTCCAAAATACGGGGAATTTCTGCCTTTTTGCCCGAAAATAATAAGAATGCATACCTTTTTGCCATAAAAAAGGGAAATTTCTTCATTTTTGCTCCAAAATAAGGGGAAATTCTGCATTTTTGACTCTAAATAAGTGGAATTTCTGTCTTTTTCCCCCAAAACAAAGGGAATTTCTGTCTTTTTTGTTTCAAAATAAGGAAAATTTCTGAATTATTACCCTGAAGTAAGTGAAATTTCTGCCTTTTTGCCCCCAAATAAGGGGAATTTCAGCCTTTTTACCTCAAAATAAGTGGAATTTCTGCATTTTTGCCACAAAATATTAGGAATTTCTGCCTTTTTGCCCCATAATATAGAAAATTTCTGCCTTTTTCCCTGATATAAATGAAACTTTTGCAATTTTGCCCCAAAATAACTAAAATTTCTGCAATTTTGCCCCAAATAAAAGAAATTTCTGCAATTTTGTACCAAAATAAAAGATATTTCCGCCTTTTTGCTTCCAAATAAGAAAATTTCTGCTTTTTTTTTCTGAAATAAGTGAAATTTCTGAAATTTTGCCACAAAATAAGTGAAATTTCTACAATTTTGCCCCAAAATAAGTGAAATTTCTGGAATTTTGCCCCAAATTAAGTGGAATTTCTGAGTTTTGACCCACAATAAGAAAAATTTCTGTCTTTTTGCCCCAACATATAGAAAATTTCTGCCTTTTTGCCCCACAATTAGGGGAATTTCTGCAATTTTGCTCCAAAATAGAGGGAATTTCTGCCTTTTTGCCCGAAAATAAAAAGAATGCATACCTTTTTGCCATAAAAAAGGGAAATTTCTTCATTTTTGCTCCAAAATAAGGGGAATTTCTGCTTTTTTGCCTCTAAATAAGTTGAATTTCTGTTATTTTTCCCCAATACAAAGGGAATTTCTGTCTTTTTTGCCCCAAAATAAAAAAAAATCTGACTTATTACCCTGAAATAAGTGAAATTTCTGCAATTTTGACCCAAAATAAGGGAAATTTCTGTCTTTTTGTCCCCAAATAATGGGAATTTAAGCCTTTTTACCTCAAAATAAGGGGAATTTCTGCATTTTTGCCACAAAATATTAGGAATTTCTGCCTTTTTGCCCCAAAATAAAGAAAATTTCTGCATTTTTCCCTGAAATAAATGAAAGTTCTCCATTTTTGCCCCAAAATAAGGAAAATTTCTGCAATTTTGTACCAAAATAAAAGAAATTTCTGCCTTTTTGCTTCCAAATAAGAAAATTTCTGCTTTTTTTCTGAAATAAGTGAAATTTCTGAAATTTTGCCTCAAAATAAGTAAAATTTCTACAATTTTGACTTAAAATAAGTGAAATTTCTTGAATTTAGCCCCAAATAAGTGGAATTTCTGAGTTTTGACCCAAAATAAGGAGAATTTCTGTCTTTTTGCCTCAACATATAGGGAATTTCTGCCTTTTTGCCCCACAATTAGGGGAATTTCTGCAATTTTGCTCCAAAATACGGGGAATTTCTGCCTTTTTGCCCGAAAATAATAAGAATGCATACCTTTTTGCCATAAAAAAGGGAAATTTCTTCATTTTTGCTCTAGAATAAGGGGAATTTCTGCCTTTTTGAATCTAAATAAGTGGAATTTCTGTCTTTTCCCCCAAAACAAAGGGAATTTCTGTCTTTTTTGTTTCAAAATAAGGAAAATTTCTGAATTATTACCCTGAAGTAAGGGAAATTTCTGCCTTTTTGCCCCCAAATAAGGGGAATTTCAACCTTTTTACCTCAAAATAAGGGGAATTTCTGCATTTTTGCCACAAAATATTAGGAATTTCTGCCTTTTTGCCCCATAATAAAGAAAATTTCTGCCTTTTTCCCTGATATAAATGAAATTTTTGCAATGTTGCCCCAAAATAACTGAAATTTCTGCACTTTTGTCCCAAAATAAAAGAAATTTCTGCAATTTTGTACCTAAATAAAAGATATTTCTGCCTTTTTGCTTCAAATTAAAAAAAAATTTCTGCTTTTTTTTCTGAAATAAGTGAAATTTCTGAAATTTTGCCACAAAATAATTGAAATTTCTACAATTTTGCCCCAAAATAAGTGAAATATCTGGAATTTTGCCCCAAATTAAGTGGAATTTCTGAGTTTTGACCAACAATAAGAAAAATTTCTGTCTTTTTGCCCCAACATATAGAGAATTTCTGCATTTTTGCCCCACAATTAGGGGAATTTCTGCAATTTTGCTCCAAAATACAGGGAATTTCTGCCTTTTTGCCCGAAAATAAAAAGAATGCAAACATTTTTGCCATAAAAAAGGGAAATTTCTTCATTTTTGCTCCAAAATAAGGGGAATTTCTGCTTTGTTGCCTCTAAATAAGTTGAATTTCTGTCTATTTTCCCCAAAACAAAGGGAATTTCTGTCTTTTTTGTCCCCCCAAAAAAAATTCTGACTTATTACCCTGAAATAAGTGAAATTTCTGCAATTTTGACACAAAATAAGGGAAATTTCTGTCTTTTTGTCCCCAAATAAGGGGAATTTCAGCCTTTTTACCTCAAAATAAGGGGAATTTCTGCATTTTTGCCACAAAATATTAGGAATTTCTGCCTTTTTGCCCCAAAATAAAGAAAATTTCTGCATTTTTCCATGAAATAAATGAAAGTTCTGCATTTTTGCCCCAAAATATGGGAAATTTCTGCCTTTTTGCTCAAAATAAGAAAAATTTCTGCAATTTTGTACCAAAATGAAAAAAAATTTCTGCCTTTTTGCCACAAAATAAGAAAATTTCTGCTTTTTTTCCCTGAAATAAGTGAAATTTCTGCAATTTTGCCACAAAATAAGTGAAATTTCTGCAATTTTGCCCCAAAATAAGGGAAATTTCTGGAATTTTGCCCCAAAATAAGTGGAAATTCTGAGTTTTGCCACAAAATAAGGAGGATTTCTGTCTTTTTGCCCCAACATATAGGAAATTTCTGCCTTTTTGCCCCACAATTAGGGGAATTTCTGCAATTTTGCTCCAAAATACGGGGAATTTCTGCCTTTTTGCTCAAAAATAAGAAGAATGCATAACTTTTTGCCATAAAAAAGGAAAATTTCTTCATTTTTGCTCCAAAATAAGGGAAATTTCTGCTTTTATGCCTCTAAATATGTGGAATTTCTGTCTTTGTCCCCCAAAACAAAGGGAATTTCTGTCCTTTTTGCCCCAAAATAAGGGAAATTTGTGACTTATTACCCTGAAATAAGTGAAATTTCTGCAATTTTGACCCAAAATAAGGGAAATTTCTGCCTTTTTGCCCCAAAATAAAGGGAATTTCAGCCTTTTTACCTCAAAATAAGGGGAAATTCTGCATTTTTGCCACAAAATATTAGGAATTTCTGCCTTTTTGCCCCAAAATAAGGAAAATTTCTGCCTTTTATCCCTGAAATAAGTGAAATTTCTAGAATTTTGCCCCAAAATAAGTGAAATTTCTGCAATTTTGCCCCAAAATAAAGAAAATTTCTGCAATTTTGTACCAAAATAAAAGAAATTTCTGCCTTTTTGCTTCCAAATAAGAAAATTTCTGCTTTTTTTCTGAAATTAGTGAAATTTCTGAAATTTTGCCTCAAAATAAGTGAATTTTCTACAATTTTGACTTAAAATAAGTGAAATTTCTTGAATTTAGCCCCAAAATAAGTGGAATTTCTGAGTTTTGACCCAAAATAAGGAGAATTTCTGTCTTTTTGCCTCAACATATAGGGAATTTCTGCCTTTTTGCCCCACAATTAGGGGAATTTCTGCAATTTTGCTCCAAAATACGGGGAATTTCTGCCTTTTTGCCCGAAAATAATAAGAATGCATACCTTTTTGCCATAAAAAAGGGAAATTTCTTCATTTTTGCTCCAAAATAAGGGGAAATTCTGCATTTTTGACTCTAAATAAGTGGAATTTCTGTCTTTTTCCCCCAAAACAAAGGGAATTTCTGTCTTTTTTGTTTCAAAATAAGGAAAATTTCTGAATTATTACCCTGAAGTAAGTGAAATTTCTGCCTTTTTGCCCCCAAATAAGGGGAATTTCAGCCTTTTTACCTCAAAATAAGTGGAATTTCTGCATTTTTGCCACAAAATATTAGGAATTTCTGCCTTTTTGCCCCATAATATAGAAAATTTCTGCCTTTTTCCCTGATATAAATGAAACTTTTGCAATTTTGCCCCAAAATAACTAAAATTTCTGCAATTTTGCCCCAAATAAAAGAAATTTCTGCAATTTTGTACCAAAATAAAAGATATTTCCGCCTTTTTGCTTCCAAATAAGAAAATTTCTGCTTTTTTTTTCTGAAATAAGTGAAATTTCTGAAATTTTGCCACAAAATAAGTGAAATTTCTACAATTTTGCCCCAAAATAAGTGAAATTTCTGGAATTTTGCCCCAAATTAAGTGGAATTTCTGAGTTTTGACCCACAATAAGAAAAATTTCTGTCTTTTTGCCCCAACATATAGAAAATTTCTGCCTTTTTGCCCCACAATTAGGGGAATTTCTGCAATTTTGCTCCAAAATAGAGGGAATTTCTGCCTTTTTGCCCGAAAATAAAAAGAATGCATACCTTTTTGCCATAAAAAAGGGAAATTTCTTCATTTTTGCTCCAAAATAAGGGGAATTTCTGCTTTTTTGCCTCTAAATAAGTTGAATTTCTGTTATTTTTCCCCAATACAAAGGGAATTTCTGTCTTTTTTGCCCCAAAATAAAAAAAAATCTGACTTATTACCCTGAAATAAGTGAAATTTCTGCAATTTTGACCCAAAATAAGGGAAATTTCTGTCTTTTTGTCCCCAAATAATGGGAATTTAAGCCTTTTTACCTC
Organism: Micromys minutus; assembly: GCF_963924665.1. NCBI lineage: Eukaryota > Metazoa > Chordata > Mammalia > Rodentia > Muridae > Micromys > Micromys minutus. Next base: position 35,603 of record NW_027667664.1, on the reverse strand, counting down.
AAAATAAGGGGAATTTCTGCATTTTTGCCACAAAATATTAGGAATTTCTGCCTTTTTGCCCCAAAATAAAGAAAATTTCTGCATTTTTCCCTGAAATAAATGAAAGTTCTCCATTTTTGCCCCAAAATAAGGAAAATTTCTGCAATTTTGTACCAAAATAAAAGAAATTTCTGCCTTTTTGCTTCCAAATAAGAAAATTTCTGCTTTTTTTCTGAAATAAGTGAAATTTCTGAAATTTTGCCTCAAAATAAGTAAAATTTCTACAATTTTGACTTAAAATAAGTGAAATTTCTTGAATTTAGCCCCAAATAAGTGGAATTTCTGAGTTTTGACCCAAAATAAGGAGAATTTCTGTCTTTTTGCCTCAACATATAGGGAATTTCTGCCTTTTTGCCCCACAATTAGGGGAATTTCTGCAATTTTGCTCCAAAATACGGGGAATTTCTGCCTTTTTGCCCGAAAATAATAAGAATGCATACCTTTTTGCCATAAAAAAGGGAAATTTCTTCATTTTTGCTCTAGAATAAGGGGAATTTCTGCCTTTTTGAATCTAAATAAGTGGAATTTCTGTCTTTTCCCCCAAAACAAAGGGAATTTCTGTCTTTTTTGTTTCAAAATAAGGAAAATTTCTGAATTATTACCCTGAAGTAAGGGAAATTTCTGCCTTTTTGCCCCCAAATAAGGGGAATTTCAACCTTTTTACCTCAAAATAAGGGGAATTTCTGCATTTTTGCCACAAAATATTAGGAATTTCTGCCTTTTTGCCCCATAATAAAGAAAATTTCTGCCTTTTTCCCTGATATAAATGAAATTTTTGCAATTTTGCCCCAAAATAACTGAAATTTCTGCACTTTTGTCCCAAAATAAAAGAAATTTCTGCAATTTTGTACCTAAATAAAAGATATTTCTGCCTTTTTGCTTCAAATTAAAAAAAAATTTCTGCTTTTTTTTCTGAAATAAGTGAAATTTCTGAAATTTTGCCACAAAATAATTGAAATTTCTACAATTTTGCCCCAAAATAAGTGAAATATCTGGAATTTTGCCCCAAATTAAGTGGAATTTCTGAGTTTTGACCAACAATAAGAAAAATTTCTGTCTTTTTGCCCCAACATATAGAGAATTTCTGCATTTTTGCCCCACAATTAGGGGAATTTCTGCAATTTTGCTCCAAAATACAGGGAATTTCTGCCTTTTTGCCCGAAAATAAAAAGAATGCAAACATTTTTGCCATAAAAAAGGGAAATTTCTTCATTTTTGCTCCAAAATAAGGGGAATTTCTGCTTTGTTGCCTCTAAATAAGTTGAATTTCTGTCTATTTTCCCCAAAACAAAGGGAATTTCTGTCTTTTTTGTCCCCCCAAAAAAAATTCTGACTTATTACCCTGAAATAAGTGAAATTTCTGCAATTTTGACACAAAATAAGGGAAATTTCTGTCTTTTTGTCCCCAAATAAGGGGAATTTCAGCCTTTTTACCTCAAAATAAGGGGAATTTCTGCATTTTTGCCACAAAATATTAGGAATTTCTGCCTTTTTGCCCCAAAATAAAGAAAATTTCTGCATTTTTCCCTGAAATAAATGAAAGTTCTGCATTTTTGCCCCAAAATATGGGAAATTTCTGCCTTTTTGCCCAAAATAAGAAAAATTTCTGCAATTTTGTACCAAAATGAAAAAAAATTTCTGCCTTTTTGCCACAAAATAAGAAAATTTCTGCTTTTTTTCCCTGAAATAAGTGAAATTTCTGCAATTTTGCCACAAAATAAGTGAAATTTCTGCAATTTTGCCCCAAAATAAGGGAAATTTCTGGAATTTTGCCCCAAAATAAGTGGAAATTCTGAGTTTTGCCACAAAATAAGGAGGATTTCTGTCTTTTTGCCCCAACATATAGGAAATTTCTGCCTTTTTGCCCCACAATTAGGGGAATTTCTGCAATTTTGCTCCAAAATACGGGGAATTTCTGCCTTTTTGCTCAAAAATAAGAAGAATGCATAACTTTTTTCCATAAAAAAGGAAAATTTCTTCATTTTTGCTCCAAAATAAGGGGAATTTCTGCTTTTATGCCTCTAAATATGTGGAATTTCTGTCTTTGTCCCCCAAAACAAAGGGAATTTCTGTCCTTTTTGCCCCAAAATAAGGGAAATTTGTGACTTATTACCCTGAAATAAGAGAAATTTCTGCAATTTTGACCCAAAATAAGGGAAATTTCTGCCTTTTTGCCCCCAAATAAAGGGAATTTCAGCCTTTTTACCTCAAAATAAGGGGAAATTCTGCATTTTTGCCACAAAATATTAGGAATTTCTGCCTTTTTGCCCCCAAATAAGGAAAATTTCTGCCTTTTTTCCCTGAAATAAGTGAAATTTCTGCAATTTTGCCCCAAAATAAGTGAAATTTCTGCAATTTTGCCCCAAAATAAAGAAAATTTCTGCAATTTTGTACCAAAATAAAAGAAATTTCTGCCTTTTTGCTTCCAAATAAGAAAAATTCTGCTTTTTTTCTGAAATTAGTGAAATTTCTGAAATTTTGCCTCAAAATAAGTGAAATTTCTACAATTTTGACTTAAAATAAGTGAAATTTCTTGAATTTAGCCCCAAAATAAGTGGAATTTCTGAGTTTTGACCCAAAATAAGGAGAATTTCTGTCTTTTTGCCTCAACATATAGGGAATTTCTGCCTTTTTGCCCCACAATTAGGGGAATTTCTGCAATTTTGCTCCAAAATAGGGGAATTTCTGCCTTTTTGCCCGAAAATAATAAGAATGCATACCTTTTTGCCATAAAAAAGGGAAATTTCTTCATTTTTGCTCCAAAATAAGGGGAATTTCTGCATTTTTGACTCTAAATAAGTGGAATTTCTGTCTTTTTCCCCCAAAACAAAGGGAATTTCTGTCTTTTTTGTTTCAAAATAAGGAAAATTTCTGAATTATTACCCTGAAGTAAGTGAAATTTCTGCCTTTTTGCCCCCAAATAAGGGGAATTTCAGCCTTTTTACCTCAAAATAAGGGGAATTTCTGCATTTTTGCCACAAAATATTAGGAATTTCTACCTTTTTGCCCCATAATATAGAAAATTTCTGCTTTTTTCCCTGATATAAATGAAACTTTTGCAATTTTGCCCCAAAATAACTAAAATTTCTGCAATTTTGCCCCAAATAAAAGAAATTTCTGCAATTTTGTACCAAAATAAAAGATATTTCCGCCTTTTTGCTTCCAAATAAGAAAATTTCTGCTTTTTTTTCTGAAATAAGTGAAATTTCTGAAATTTTGCCACAAAATAAGTGAAATTTCTACAATTTTGCCCCAAAATAAGTGAAATTTCTGGAATTTTGCCCCAAATTAAGTGGAATTTCTGAGTTTTGACCCACAATAAGAAAAATTTCTGTCTTTTTGCCCCAACATATAGAAAATTTCTGCCTTTTTGCCCCACAATTAGGGGAATTTCTGCAATTTTGCTCCAAAATAGAGGGAATTTCTGCCTTTTTGCCCGAAAATAAAAAGAATGCATACCTTTTTGCCATAAAAAAGGTAAATTTCTTCATTTTTGCTCCAAAATAAGGGGAATATCTGCTTTTTTGCCTCTAAATAAGTTGAATTTCTGTTATTTTTCCCCAATACAAAGGGAATTTCTGTCTTTTTTGCCCCAAAATAAAAAAAATCTGACTTATTACCCTGAAATAAGTGAAATTTCTGCAATTTTGACCCAAAATAAGGGAAATTTCTGTCTTTTTGTCCCCAAATAAGGGGAATTTCAGCCTTTTTACCTCAAAATAAGGGGAATTTCTGCATTTTTGCCACAAAATATTAGGAATTTCTGCCTTTTTGCCCCAAAATAAAGAAAATTTCTGCATTTTTCCCTGAAATAAATGAAAGTTCTCCATTTTTGCCCCAAAATATGGGAAATTTCTGCAATTTTGCCCCAAAATAGGAAATATTTCAGCAATTTTGTACCAAAATATAAGAAAAATCAGACTTTTGCCCCAAAATAAAAAATTTCTGCTTTTTTTCTGAAATAAGTGAAATTTCTGCAATTTTGCCCCAAAATAAGTGAAATTTCTGAGTTTTGCCTTTAAATAAGAAGAATTTCTGTCTTTTTGCCCCAACATATAGAAAATTTCTGCCTTTTTACCCCTCATTTAGGGGAATTTCTGCAATTTTGCTCCAAAATACGGGGAATTTCTGTCTTTTTGTCCGAAAATAAGAATAATGCATACCCCTTTTCCATAAAAAAGGGAAATTTCTTCATTTTTGCTCCAAAACAAGGGGAATTTCTGCATTTTTGCCTCTAAATAAGTGAAATTTATGTCTTTTTCCCCCCCAAAAAATGGAATTTCTGTCTTTTTTGCTCCAAAATAAAGAAAATTTCTGACTTATTACACTGAAATAAGTGAAATTTCTGCAATTTTGCTCCAAAGTAAGGGAAATTTCTGCTTTTTTGCCCCCAAATAAGGGAAATTTCAGCCTTTTTACCTCAAAATAAGGGGAATTTTTGCATTTTTGCCGCATAATATGGATAATTTCTGCCTTTTTTCCACAAAATAAGAAAATTTCTGCTTTTTTCCCTGAAATAAGTGAAATTTCTGAAATTTTGTCCCAAAATAAGTAAAATTTCTACAATTTTGCCCCAAAATAAGTGAAATTTCTTGAATTTTGCCCCAAATTAAGTGGAATTTCTGAGTTTTGACCCACAATAAGGAGAATTTCTGTCTTTTTGCCCCAACATATAGGAAATTTCTGCCTTTTTGCCCCACAATTAGGGGAATTTTTGCAATTTTGGTCCAAAATATGGGAAATTTCTGCCTTTTTGCCCGAAAATAAGAAGAATGCATACCTTTTTTACATAAGAAAGAAAAATTTCTGCAATTTTGCTCCAAAATAAGGGAAATTTCTGCTTTTTTGCCTCTAAATAAGTGGAATTTCTGTCTTTTCCCCCAAAACAAAGGGAATTTCTGTCTTTTTGCCCCTAAATAAGAAAATTTCTGACTTATTACCCTGAAATAAGTGAAATTTCTGCAATTTTGCCCCAACAGAAGAGAAATTTCTGCCTATTTGCCCCAAAATAAGGGTAATTTCAGCCTTTTTACCTCAAAATAAGGGGAATTTTCACATTTTTGCCCCAAAATATGGAAAATTTCTGCCTTTTTGGCCAAAATAAGAAAAATTTCTGCAATTTTGTACAAAAATAAAAAAAAATTTCTGCCTTTTTGCCACAAAATAAGAAAATTTCTGCTTTTTTTCCCTGAAATAAGTGAAATTTCTGCAATTTTGCCCCAAAATAAGTGAAATTTCTGCAATTTTGCCCCAAAATAAGGGAAATTTCTGGAATTTTGCCCCAAAATAAGTGGAAATTCTGAGTTTTGCCACAAAATAAGGAGGATTTCTGTCTTTTTGCCCCAACATATAGGAAATTTCTGCCTTTTTGCCCCACAATTAGGGGAATTTCTGCAATTTTGCTCCAAAATACGGGGTATTTCTGCCTTTTTGCTCAAAAATAAGAAGAATGCATACCTTTTTGCCATAAAAAAAGAAAATTTCTTCATTTTTGCTCCAAAATAAGGGGAATTTCAGCTTTTATGCCTCTAAATATGTTGAATTTCTGTCTTTGTCCCCCAAAACAAAGGGAATTTCTGTCCTTTTTGCCCCAAAATAAGGGAAATTTCTGACTTATTACCCTGAAATAAGTGAAATTTCTGCAATTTTGACCCAAAATAAGGGAAATTTCTGCCTTTTTGCCCCCAAATAAGGGGAATTTCAACCTTTTTACCTCAAAATAAGGGGAATTTCTGCATTTTTGCCACAAAATATTAGGAATTTCTGCCTTTTTGCCCCAAAATAAGGAAAATTTCTGCCTTTTTTCCCTGAAATAAGTGAAATTTCTGCAATTTTGCCCCAAAATAAGTGAAATTTCTGCAATTTTGCCCCAAAATAAGGAAAATTTCTGCAATTTTGTACCAAAATAAAAGAAATTTCTGCCTTTTTGCTTCCAAATAAGAAAATTTCTGCTTTTTTTTTCTGAAATAAGTGAAATTTCTGAAATTTTGCCTCAAAATAAGTGAAATTTTACAATTTTGACATAAAATAAGTGAAATTTCTTGAATTTTGCCCCAAAATAAGTGGAATTTTTGAGTTTTGACCCAAAATAAGGAGAATTTCTGTCTTTTTGCCTCAACATATATGGAATTTCTGCCTTTTTGCCCCACAATTAGGGGAATTTCTGCAATTTTGCTCCAAAATACGGGGAATTTCTGCCTTTTAGCCCGAAAGTAATAAGAATGCATACCTTTTTGCCATAAAAAATGGAAATTTCTTCATTTTTGCTCCAAAATAAGGGGAATTTCTGCCTTTTTGACTTTAAATAATTGAATTTCTGTCTTTTTTCCCCAAAACAAAAGGAATTTCTGTCTTTTTTGTATCAAAATAAGGAAAATTTCTGAATTATTACCCTGAAGTAAGTGAAATTTCTGCCTTTTTGCCACCAAATAAGGGGAATTTCAGCCTTTTTACCTCAAAATAAGAGTAATTTCTGCATTTTTGCCACAAAATATTAGGAATTTCTGCCTTTTTGCCCCAAAATAAGGAAAATTTCTGCCTTTTTCCCTGAAATAAATGAAATTTTTGCAATTTTGCCCCAAAATAACTGAAATTTCTGCAATTTTGCCCCAAATAAGGGAAATTTCTGCAATTTTGTACCAAAATAAGATATTTCCGCCTTTTTGCTTCCAAATAAAAAAATGTCTGCTTTTTTTTTCTGAAATAAGTGAAATTTCTGAAATTTTGCCTCAAAATAAGTGAAATTTCTACAATTTTGCCCCAAAATAAGTGAAATTTCTGGAATTTTGCCCCAAATTAAGTGGAATTTCTGAGTTTTGACCCACAATAAGAAGAATTTCTGTCTTTTTGCCCCAACATATAGGGAATTTCTGCATTTTTGCCCCACAATTAGAGGAATTTCTGCAATTTTGCTATAAAATACGGGGAATTTCTGCCTTTTTGCACAAAAATAAGAAGAATGCATACCTTTTTGCCATAAAAAAGGGAAATTTCTTCATTTTTGCTCCAAAATAAGAGGAATTTCTGCTTTTTTGCCTCTAAATAAGTTGAATTTCTGTCTTTTTTCCCCCAAACAAAGGGAATTTCTGTCTTTTTTGCCCCAAAATAAAAAAAATTTCTGACTTATTACCCTGAAATAAGTGAAATTTCTGCAATTTTGACCCAAAATAAGGGAAATTTCTGCCTTTTTGCCCCCAAATAAGGGGAATTTCAGCCTTTTTACCTCAAAATAATGGGAATTTCTGCATTTTTGCCACAAAATATTTGGAATTTCTGCCTTTTTGCCCCAAAATAAGGAAAATTTCTGCATTTTTCCCTGAAATAAATGAAATTTATGCATTTTTGCCCCAAAATATGGGAAATTTCTGACTTTTTGCCACAAAATAAGAAAAATTTCAGCAATTTTGTACCAAAATATAAGAAAAATCAGCCTTTTTGCACCAAAATAAGAAAATTTCTGCTTTTTTTCTGAAATAAGTGAAATTTCTGCAATTTTGCCCCAAAATAAGTGAAATTTCTGAGTTTTGCCCCTAAATAAGAAGAATTTCTGTCTTTTTGCCCCAACATATAGGGAATTTCTGCCTTTTTGCCCTTAATTTAGGGGAATTTTTGCAATTTTGCTCCAAAATACGGGGAATTTCTGCTTTTTTGTCCAAAAATAAGAAGAATGCATACCTTTTTTCCATAAAAAAAAAAATTTCTTCATTTTTGCTCCAAAATAATGGGAATTTCTGCATTTTTGCCTCTAAATAATTGAAATTTCTGTCTTTTTCCCCCCCAAAAAAAGAATTTCTGTCTTTTTTGCCCAAAAATAAAAAAAATTTCTGACTTATTACACTGAAATAAGTGAAATTTCTGCAATTTTGCCCCAAAATAAGGGAAATTTCTGCCTTTTTGCCCCCAAATAAGGGGAATTTCAGCCTTTTTACCTCAAAATAAGGGGAATTTCTGCATTTTTGCCGCAAAATATGGAAAATTTCTGCCATTTTGCCCAAAATAAAAAAAATTTCTGTAATTTTCTACAAAAATAAAAGGAATTTCTGCTTTTTTGCCACAAAATAGGAAAATTTCTGCTTTTTTTCCCTGAAATACGTGAAATTTCTGAAATTTTGCCCCAAAATAAGTAAAATTTCTACAATTTTGCCCCAAAATAAGTGAAATTTCTGGAATTTTGCCCCAAATTAAGTGGAATTTCTGAGCTTTGACCCACAATAAGGAGAATTTCTGTCTTTTTGCCCCAACATATGGGAAATTTCTGCCTTTTTGCCCCACAATTAGGGGAATTTCTGCAATTTTGGTCCAAAATACGGGGAATTTCTGCCTTTTTGCCCGAAAATAAGAAGAATGCATACCTTTTTGCCATAAAAAAGGGAAATTTCTTTATGTTTTGCTCCAAAATAAGGGAAATTTCTGTTTTTTGCCTCTAAATAAGTGGAATTTCTGTTTTTTCCCCCAAAACAAAGGGAATTTCTGTCTTTTTGCAACAAAATAAAGAAAATTTCTGACTTATTACCCTGAAGTAAGTGAAATTTCTGCAGTTTTGCCCCAACATAAGAGAAATTTCTGCCTATTTGCCCCCAAATAAGGGTAATTTCAGCCTTTTTACCTCAAAATAAGGGGAATTTTTGCATTTTTGCCCCTAAATATGGAAAATTTCTGCCTTTTTGCCCAAAATAAGAAAAATTTCTGCAATTTTGTACCAAAATAAAAAAAATTTCTGCCTTTTTGCCACAAAATAAGAAAATTTCTGCTTTTTTTCCTTGAAATAAGTGAAATTTCTGAAATTTTGCCCCAAAATAAGTAAAATTTCTACAATTTTGCCCCAAAATAAGTGAAATTTCTGCAATTTTGCCCCAAAATAAGGGAAATTTCTAAAATTTTGCCCCAAATTAAGAGAAATTTCTGCCTTTTTGACCTCAAATAAGGGAAATTTCAGCCTTTTTACCTCAAAATATGGAGAATTTCTGAATTTTTGCCCAAAAATATCGGAAATTTCTGCCTTTTTGCCCCAAATTAAGAAAAATTTCTGCAATTTTGTACCAAAATAAATTTCTGCCTTTTTGCCCCAAAATAAGAAAATTTCTGCTTTTTTTCTGAAATAAATGAAATTTCTGCAATTTTGCCTCAAATTAAGTTAAATTTCTGAATTTTTCCCTAAAATAAGAAGAATTTCTGTCTTTTTGCCCCAACATATAGGGAATTTCTGCCTTTTTTCCCCACAATTAGGTGTATTTCTGTAATTTTGCTCCAAAATACGGGGAATTTCTGCCTTTTTGTCCGAAAATAGCAAGAATGCATACCTTTTTACCATAAAAATGAAATTTCTTCATTTTTGCTCCAAAATAAGGGGAATTTCTGGTTTTTGCCTCTAAATATGTGGAATTTCTGTCTTTCCTCCCCAAAACAAAAGGAATTTCTGTATTTTTGCCTCAAAATAAGGAAAATTTCTGACTTATTACCCTGAAATAAGTGAAATTTCTGCAATTTTGCCCCAAAATAAGGGAAATTTCTGCCTTTTTGGCCTTAAATAAGGGGAATTTCAGCCTTTTTACCTCAAAATAAGGGGAATTTCTGCCTTTTTGTCCAAAATAAGAAAAATTTCTGCAATTTTGTACCAAAATAAAAGAAATTTCTGCCTTATTGCCACAAAATATGAAAATTTCTGTTTTTTTCCCTGAAATAAGTGAAATTTCTGAAAATTTGCCCCAAAATAAGTGAAATTTCTGCAATTTTGCCTCAAAATAAAGGTAATTTCTGGAACTTTGCCCTAAATAAGTGGAATTTCTCAGTTTTGCCCCAAAATAAGGAGGATTTTTGTGTTTTTGCCCCAACATATAGGAAATTTCTTCCTTTTTGCCCCACAATTAGGGGAATTTCTGCAATTTTGCTTCAAAATACGGGGAATTTCTGCCTTTTTGCCCGAAAATAAGAAGAATGCATACCTTTTTGCCATAAAAAAGGAAAATTTTTGCAATTTTGCTCCAAAATAAGGGGAATTTCTGCTTTTTTGCCTCTAAATAAGTGGAATTTCTGTCTTTTTCCCCCAAAACAAAGGGAATTTCGGTCTTTTTTGCCCCAAAATAAGGAAAATTTCTGACTTATTACCCTGAAGTAAGTGAAATTTCTGCAATTATGCCCCAATATAAAAGAAATTTCTGCCTTTTTGCCCCCAAATAAGGGGAATTTCAGCCTTTTTACCTGAAAATAAGGGTAATTTCTGCATTTTTCCCCAAAATATGGGAAATTTCTGCCTTTTGGCCCCAAAATAAGAATAATTTCTGCAATTTTGTACCAAAATAAAAAAATTTCTGCCTTTTTGCCCCAAAATAAGAAAATTTCTACTTTTTTTTCTGAAATAAATGAAATTTCTGCAATTTTGCCTTAACATAAGAGAAATTTCTGCCTTTTTGCCACGAAATAAGGGGAATTTCAGACTTTTAACCTCAAAATAAGGAGACTTTCTGCATTGTTGACCCAAAATATGGGAAATTTCTGCCTTTTTGCCCCAAAATAAAAAAAATTTCTGCAATTCTGTACCAAAATAAAAGAAATTTCAGCCTTTTTGCCCCAATATAAGAAAATTTCTGCTTTTTTTCTGAAATAAGTGAAATTTCTGCAATTTTGCCTCAAAATAAGAGAAATTTCTGCCTTTTTGCCTCCAAATCAGGGGAATTTCAGCCTTTTTACCTCAAAATATGAAGACTTTCTGCATTTTTGACCCAATATAGGGGAAATTTCTTCCTTTTTGCTCCGAAATAAGAAAAATTTCTGCAATTCTGTACCAAAATAAAATAAATTTCAGCCTTTTTGCCTTAATATAAGAAAATTTCTGCTTTTTTTCTGAAATAAGTGAAATTTCTGCAATTTTGCCCCAAAATAAGTGAAATTTCTGCAATTTTGCCCCCAAATAAGGGAAATTTCTGGAATTTTGCCTGAAAATAAGTGGAATTTCTGAGTTTTGCACAAAAATAAGGAGAATTTCTGTCTTTACGCCACAACATATAGGGAATTTCTGCCTTTTTGCCCCACAATTAGGGGAATTTCTGCAATTTTACTCCAAAATACAGGGTATTTCTGCCTTTTTGCCCGAATATAAGAAGAATGATTACCTTTTTGCCACAAAAATGGGAAATTTCTCCATTTTTGCTTTAAAATAAAGAGAATTTCTGCTTTTTTGCCTCTAAATAAGTGGAATTTCTGTCTTTTTCCACCAAAACAAAGGGAATTTCTGTTTTTTGCCCCAAAATAAGGAAAATTTCTGACTTATTACCCTGAAATAAGTGAAATTTCTAAAATTTTGCACAAAATACATGGAATTTCTGAGTTTTGCCCCAAAATGAGGAGAATTTCTGTCTTTTTGCCCCAACATATAGGGAATTTCTGCCTTTTTGCCCTACAAATAGGGGAATTTCTGCTTTTTTGCCTCTAAATATGTGGAATTTCTGTCTTTTCCCCCCAAAACAAAGGGAATTTCTGTCTTTTTTGACCCAAAATAAGGAAAATTTCTGACTTATTACCCTGAAATAAGTGAAATTTCTAAAATTTTGCCCCAAAATAAGGGAAATTTCTGCCTTTTTGACCAAAATAAGGGAAATTTCAGCTTTTTTACCTCAAAATAAGGGGAATTTCTGCATTTTTGCCATAGAATATTAGGAATTTCTGTTTTTTTGCCCAAAAATAAGGAAAATTTCTGCCTTTTTTCCCTGAAATAAGTGAAATTTCTGCAATTTTGCCTCAAAATAAGTGAAATTTCTGCAATTTTGCCTCAAAATAAAGGAAATTTCTAGAATTTTGCCCCAAAATAAGTGAAATTTCTGAGTTTTGCCCCAAAATAAGGAGGATTTTTGTCTTTTTGCCCCAACATATAGGAAATTTCTTCCTTTTTGCCCCACAATTAGGGGAATTGCTGCAATTTTGCTCCAAAATACGGGGAATTTCTGCCTTTTTGCCCGAAAATAAAAAGAATGCATACCTTTTTGCCATAAAAAAGGAAAATTTCTGCAATTTTGGTCCAAAATAAGAGGAATTTCTGCTTTTTTGCCTCTAAATAAGTGGAATTTCTGTATTTTTCCCCCAAAACAAAGGGAATTTCTGTCTTTTTGCCCCAAAATAAGAAAAATTTCTGACTTATTACCCTGAAATAAGTGTAATTTTTGCAATTTTGCACCAACATAAGTGAAATTTCTGCCTTTTTGCCACGAAATAAGGGGAATTTTAGCCTTTAAACCTCAAAATAAGGGGACTTTCTGCATTTTTGACCCAAAATATGGGAAATTTCTGCCTTTTTGCCCCAAAATAAGATAAATTTCTGCAATTCTGTACCAAAATAAAAGAAATTTCAGCCTTTTTGCCCCAATATAAGAAAATTTCTGCTTTTTTTCTGAAATAAGTGAAATTTCTGCAATTTTGCCTCAAAAGAAGTGAAATTTCTGCCTTTTTGCCTCTAAATCAGGGGAATTTCAGCCTTTTTACCTCAAAATATGAAGACTTTCTGCATTTTTGACCCAAAATATGGGAAATTTCTGCCTTTTTGCTCCGAAATAAGAAAAATTTCTGCAATTCTGTACCAAAATAAAATAAATTTCAGCCTTTTTGCCCTAATATAAGAAAATTTCTGCTTTTTTCTGAAATAAGTGAAATTTCTTCAATTTTGCCCCAAAATAAGTGAAATTTCTGAGTTTTTCCCCAAAATAACGAGAATTTCTGTCTTTTTGCCCCAACATATAGGGAATTTCTGCCTTTTTGCCCCACATTTAGAGGAATTTCTTCACTTTTGCTCCAAAATACGGGGAATTTCTGCCTTTTTGTCCAAAAATAAGAAGAATGCATACCTTTTTGCCATAAAAAAGGAAAATTTCTTCATTTTTGCTCCAAAATAAAGGGAATTTCTCCATTTTTTCCTATAAATAAGTGGAATTTCTGTCTTTTTCCCCCCAAAAAAAGGGAATTTCTGTATTTTTTGCCCCAAAATAAGGAAAATTTCTGACTTATTACCCTGAAATAAGTGAAATTTCTGCAATTTTGCCCCAAAATAAGGGAAATTTCTGCATTTTTGCCCCCAAGTAAGGGGAATTTCAGCCTTTTTACCTCAAAATAAGGAGAATTTCTGCATTTTTGCACCAAAATATGAGAAATTTCTGCCTTTTCCCCCAAAATAAGAAAATTTCTGCTTTTTTCCCTGCAATAAGTTAAATTTCTGAAATTTTGCCCCAAAACAAGTGAAATTTCTGCAATTTTGCCCCAAAATAAGGGAAATTTTTGGAATTTTGCCCCAAAATAAGTGGAATTTCTGAGTTTTGTCCAAATAAGGAGAATTTCTGTCTTTTTGCCGCAACTTTTAGGGAATTTTTGCCTTTTTGCCCCACAATTAAGGGAATTTCTGCAATTTTACTCCAAATTACGAGGAATTCCTGCCTTTTTGCCTGAAAATAAGAAGAATGCACACCCTTTTGCCATAAAAAAAGGAAATTTCCTCTTTTTCGCTCCAAAATAAGGGGAATTTCTGCTTTTTTGCCTCTAAATAAATAGAATTTCTGTCTTTTTCCCCCCAAAAAAGGGAATTTCTGTATTTTTTGCCCCAAAATAAGAAATATTTCTGTCTTATTACCCTGAAATAAGTGAAATTTCTGCAATTTTGCCCCAAAATAAGAGAAATTTCTGCCTTTTTGCCCCCAAATATGGGGAATTTCAGGATTTTTACCTCAAAATAAGGAAAATTTCTGAATTTTGCCCCAAAATATGGGAAATTTCTGCCTTTTTGCCCCAAAATAAGAAAAATTTCTGCAATTTTGTAAAAAAATAAAAGAAATTTTTGCCTTTTTGCCCCAAAATAAGAAAATTTCTGCTTTTTTTCCCTGAAATAAGTGAAATTTCTAAAATTTTGCACAAAATACATGGAATTTCTGAGTTTTGCCCCAAAATGAGGAGAATTTCTGTCTTTTTGCCCCAACATATAGGGAATTTCTGCCTTTTTGCCCTACAAATAGGGGAATTTCTGCTTTTTTGCCTCTAAATATGTAGAATTTCTGTCTTTTTCCCCCAAAACAAAGGGAATTTCTGTCTTTTTTGCCCCAAAATAAGGAAAATTTCTGACTTATTACGCTGAAATAAGTGAAATTTCTGCAATATTGCCCCAAAATAAGGGAAATTTCTGCCTTTTTGCCCCCAAATAAGGGGAATTTCAGCCTTTTTACCTCAAAATAAGGGGAATTTCTGCATTTTTGCCATAGAATATTAGGAATTTCTGTTTTTGCCCAAAAATAAGGAAAATTTCTGCCTTTTTTCCCTGAAATAAGTGAAATTTCTGCAATTTTGCCCCCAAATAAGTGAAATTTCTGCAATTTTGCCCCAAAATAAGGGAAATTTCTAAAATTTTGCCCCAAATTAAGAGAAATTTCTGCCTTTTTGCCCTCAAATAAGGGAAATTTCAGCCTTTTTACCTCAAAATATGGAGAATTTCTGAATTTTTGCCCAAAAATATGGGAAATTTCTGCCTTTTTGCCCCAAATTAAGAAAAATTTCTGCGATTTTGTACCAAAATAAAAGAAATTTCTGCCTTTTTGCCCCAAAATAAGAAAATTTCTGCTTTTATTCTGAAATAAATGAAATTTCTGCAATTTTGCCTCAAAATAAGTTAAATTTCTGAATTTTTCTCTAAAATAAGAAGAATTTCTGTCTTTTTGCCCCAACATATAGGGAATTTCTGCCTTTTTTCCCCTCAATTAGGGGAATTTCTGCAATTTTGCTCCAAAATACGGGGAATTTCTGCCTTTTTGTCCGAAAATAAGAAGAATGCATACCTTTTTGCCATAAAAAAAAGAAATTTCTTCATTTTTGCTCCAAAATAAGGGGAATTTCTGGTTTTTGCCTCTAAATAAGTGGAATTTCTGTCTTTCTCCCCCAAAACAAAGGGAATTTCTGTATTTTTTGCCCAAAAATAAGGAAAATTTCTGACTTATTACCCTGAAATAAGTGAAATTTCTGCAATTTTGCCCCAAAATAAGGGAAATTTCTGCCTTTTTTCCCCCAAATAAGGAAAATTTCAGCCTTTTTACCTCAAAATAAGGGGAATTTCTGCCTTTTTGCCCAAAATAAGAAAAATTTCTGCAATTTTGTACCAAAATAAAAGAAATTTCTGCCTTATTGCCACAAAATATGAAAATTTCTGTTTTTTTCCCTGAAATAAGTGAAATTTCTGCAATTTTGCCCCAAAATAAGTGAAATTTTTGCAATTTTGCCTCAAAATAAAGGTAATTTCTGGAACTATGCCCTAAATAAGTGGAATTTCTGAGTTTTGCCCCAAAATAAGGAGGATTTTTGTCTTTTTGCCCCAACATATAGGAAATTTCTTCCTTTTTGCCCTACAATTAGGGGAATTTCTGCAATTTTGCTTCAAAATACGGGGAATTTCTGCCTTTTTGCCCGAAAATAAGAAGAATGCATACCTTTTTGCCATAAAAAAGGAAAATTTCTGCAATTTTGCTCCAAAATAAGGGGAATTTCTGCTTTTTTGCCTCTAAATAAGTGGAATTTCTGTCTTTTTCCCCCAAAATAAAGGGAATTTCTGTCTTTTTTGCCCCAAAATAAGGAAAATTTCTGACTTATTACCCTGAAGTAAGTGAAATTTCTGCAATTATGCCCCAATATAAAAGAAATTTCTGCCTTTTTGCCCCCAAATAAGGGGAATTTCAGCCTTTTTACATCAAAATAAGGGTAATTTCTGCATTTTTTCCCTAAAATATGAAAAATTTCTGCCTTTTGGCCCCAAAATAAGAAAAATTTCTGCAATTCTGTACCAAAATAAAAGAAATTTCAGCCTTTTTGCCCCAATATAAGAAAATTTCTGCTTTTTTTCTGAAATAAGTGAAATTTCTGCAATTTTGCCTCAAAATAAGAGAAATTTCTGCCTTTTTGCCTCCAAATCAGGGGAATTTCAGCCTTTTTACCTCAAAATATGAAGACTTTCTGCATTTTTGACCCAATATAGGGGAAATTTCTTCCTTTTTGCTCCGAAATAAGAAAAATTTCTGCAATTCTGTACCAAAATAAAATAAATTTCAGCCTTTTTGCCCCAATATAAGAAAATTTCTGCTTTTTTTCTGAAATAAGTGAAATTTCTGCAATTTTGCCCCAAAATAAGTGAAATTTCTGCAATTTTGCCCCCAAATAAGGGAAATTTCTGGAATTTTGCCTGAAAATAAGTGGAATTTCTGAGTTTTGCACAAAAATAAGGAGAATTTCTGTCTTTACGCCACAACATATAGGGAATTTCTGCCTTTTTGCCCCACAATTAGGGGAATTTCTGCAATTTTACTCCAAAATACAGGGTATTTCTGCCTTTTTGCCCGAATATAAGAA
This sequence comes from Micromys minutus, assembly GCF_963924665.1. Lineage (NCBI taxonomy): Eukaryota > Metazoa > Chordata > Mammalia > Rodentia > Muridae > Micromys > Micromys minutus. The sequence goes on along the minus strand of NW_027667664.1, from coordinate 19,208 downwards.
GAATGATTACCTTTTTGCCACAAAAATGGGAAATTTCTCCATTTTTGCTTTAAAATAAAGAGAATTTCTGCTTTTTTGCCTCTAAATAAGTGGAATTTCTGTCTTTTTCCACCAAAACAAAGGGAATTTCTGTTTTTTGCCCCAAAATAAGGAAAATTTCTGACTTATTACCCTGAAATAAGTGAAATTTCAAAAATTTTGCACAATTTACATGGAATTTCTGAGTTTTGCCCCAAAATGAGGAGAATTTCTGTCTTTTTGCCCCAACATATAGGGAATTTCTGCCTTTTTGCCCTACAAATAGGGGAATTTCTTCTTTTTTGCCTCTAAATATGTGGAATTTCTGTCTTTTTCCCCCAAAACAAAGGGAATTTCTGTCTTTTTTGCCCCAAAATAAGGAGAATTTCTGACTTATTACCCTGAAATAAGTGAAATTTCTGCAATTTTGCCCCAAAATAAGGGAAATTTCTGCCTTTTTGCCCCCAAATAAGGGGAATTTCAGCCTTTTTACCTCAAAATAAGGGGAATTTCTGCATTTTTGCCATAGAATATTAGGAATTTCTGTTTTTTTGCCCAAAAATAAGGAAAATTTCTGCCTTTTTTCCCTGAAATAAGTGAAATTTCTGCAATTTTGCCCCAAAATAAGGGAAAATTCTAAAATTTTGCCCCAAATTAAGAGAAATTTCTGCCTTTTTAACCTCAAATAAGGGAAATTTCAGGCTTTTTACCTCAAAATATGGAGAATTTCTGAATTTTTGCCCAAAAATATGGGAAATTTCTGCCTTTTTGCCCCAAATTAAGAATAATTTCTGCAATTTTGTACCAAAATAAAAGGAATTTCTGCCTTTTTGCCCCAAAATAAGAAAATTTCTACTTTTTTTCTGAAATAAATGAAATTTCTGCAATTTTGCCTCAAAATAAGTTAAATTTCTAAATTTTTCCCTAAAATAAGAAGAATTTCTGTCTTTTTGCCCCAACATATAGGGAATTTCTGCCTTTTTTTCCCCACAATTAGGGGAATTTCTGCAATTTTGCTTCAAAATATGGGGAATTTCTGCCTTTTTGTCCGAAAATAAGAAGAATGCATACCTTTTTGCCATAAAAAAAAAGAAATTTCTTCATTTTTGCTCCAAAATAAGGGGAATTTCTGGTTTTTGCCTCTAAATAAGTGGAATTTCTGTCTTTCTCCCCCCCAAAAAAAGGGAATTTCTGTATTTTTTGCCCCAAAATAAGGAAAATTTCTGACTTATTACCCTGAAATAAGTGAAATTTCTGCAATTTTGCCCCAAAATAAGGGAAATTTCTGCCTTTTTGGCCCCAAATAAGGAAAATTTCAGCTTTTTTACCTCAAAATAAGGGGAATTTCTGCCTTTTTGCCCAAAATAAGAAAATTTTCTGCAATTTTGTACCAAAATAAAAGAAATTTCTGCCTTATTGCCACAAAATATGAAAATTTCTGTTTTTTTCCTTGAAATAAGTGAAATTTATGCAATTTTGCCCCAAAATAAATGAAATTTCTGCAATTTTGCCCCCAAATAAGGGAAATTTCTGGAATTTTGCCTGAAAATAAGTGGAATTTCTGATTTTGCGCAAAAATAAAGAGAATTTCTGTCTTTATGCCCCAACATATAGGGAATTTCTGCCTTTTTGCCCCACAATTAGGGGAATTTCTGCAATTTTGCTCCAAAATACGGGGTATTTCTGCCTTTTTGCCCGAATATAAGAAGAATGATTACCTTTTTGCCACAAAAATGGGAAATTTCTCCATTTTTGCTTTAAAATAAAGGGAATTTCTGCTTTTTTGCCTCTAAATAAGTGGAATTTCTGTCTTTTTCCCCCAAAACAAAGGGAATTTCTGTTTTTTGCCCGAAAATAAGGAAAATTTCTGACTTATTACCCTGAAATAAGTGAAATTTCTAAAATTTTGCACAAAATACATGGAATTTCTGAGTTTTGCCCCAAAATGAGGAGAATTTCTGTCTTTTTCCCCCAACATATAGGGAATTTCTGCCTTTTTGCCCTACAAATAGGGGAATTTCTGCTTTTTTGCCTCTAAATATGTGGAATTTCTGTCTTTTTCCCCCAAAACAAAGGGAATTTCTGTCTTTTTTGCCCCAAAATAAGGAAAATTTCTGACTTATTACCCTGAAATAAGTGAAATTTCTGCAATTCTGCCCCAAAATAAGGGAAATTTCTGCCTTTTTGCCCCCAAATAAGGGGAATTTCAGCCTTTTTACCTCAAAATAAGGGGAATTTCTGCATTTTTGCCATAGAATATTAGGAATTTCTGTTTTTTTTCCCAAAAATAAGGAAAATTTCTGCCTTTTTTCCCTGAAATAAGTGAAATTTCTGCAATTTTGACCCAAAATAAGAAAAATTTCTGACTTATTACCCTGAAATAAGTGTAATTTTTGCAATTTTGTACCAACATAAGTGAAATTTCTGCCTTTTTGCCACGAAATAAGGGGAATTTTAGCCTTTTCACCTCAAAATAAGGGGACTTTCTGCATTTTTGACCCAAAATATGGGAAATTTCTGCCTTTTTGCCCCAAAATAAGAAAAATTTCTGCAATTCTGTACCAAAATAAAAGAAATTTCAGCCTTTTTGCCCCAATATAAGAAAATTTCTGCTTTTTTTCTGAAATAAGTGAAATTTCTGCAATTTTGCCTCAAAAGAAGTGAAATTTCTGCCTTTTTGCCTCCAAATCAGGGGAATTTCAGCCTTTTTACCTCAAAATATGAAGACTTTCTGCATTTTTGACCCAAAATATGGGAAATTTCTGCCTTTTTGCTCCGAAATAAGAAAAATTTCTGCAATTCTGTACCAAAATAAAATAAATTTCAGCCTTTTTGCCCTAATATAAGAAAATTTCTGCTTTTTTTCTGAAATAAGTGAAATTTCTGCAATTTTGCCCCAAAATAAGTGAAATTTCTGAGTTTTTCCCCAAAATAACGAGAATTTCTGTCTTTTTGCCCCAACATATAGGGAATTTCTGCCTTTTTGCCCCACATTTAGAGGAATTTCTTCACTTTTGCTCCAAAATACGGGGAATTTCTGCCTTTTTGTCCAAAAATAAGAAGAATGCATACCTTTTTGCCATAAAAAAGGAAAATTTCTTCATTTTTGCTCCAAAATAAAGGGAATTTCTCCATTTTTGCCTCTAAATAAGTGGAATTTCTGTCTTTTTCCCCCCCAAAAAAGGGAATTTCTGTATTTTTTGCCCCAAAATAAGGAAAATTTCTGACTTATTACCCTGAAATAAGTGAAATTTCTGCAATTTTGCCCCAAAATAAGGGAAATTTCTGCATTTTTGCCCCCAAGTAAGGGGAATTTCAGCCTTTTTACCTCAAAATAAGGAGAATTTCTGCATTTTTGCCCCAAAATATGAGAAATTTCTGCCTTTTCCCCCAAAATAAGAAAATTTCTGCTTTTTTCCCTGCAATAAGTTAAATTTCTGAAATTTTGCCCCAAAATAAGTGAAATTTCTATAATTTTGCCCCAAAATAAGGGAAATTTTTGGAATTTTGCCCCAAAATAAGTGGAATTTCTGAGTTTTGTCCAAATAAGGAGAATTTCTGTCTTTTTGCCGCAACTTTTAGGGAATTTTTGCCTTTTTGCCCCACAATTAAGGGAATTTCTGCAATTTTACTCCAAATTACGAGGAATTCCTGCCTTTTTGCCTGAAAATAAGAAGAATGCACACCCTTTTGCCATAAAAAAAGGAAATTTCCTCTTTTTCGCTCCAAAATAAGGGGAATTTCTGCTTTTTTGCCTCTAAATAAATAGAATTTCTGTCTTTTTCCCCCCAAAAAAGGGAATTTCTGTATTTTTTGCCCCAAAATAAGAAATATTTCTGTCTTATTACCCTGAAATAAGTGAAATTTCTGCAATTTTGCCCCAAAATAAGAGAAATTTCTGCCTTTTTGCCCCCAAATATGGGGAATTTCAGGATTTTTACCTCAAAATAAGGAAAATTTCTGAATTTTGCCCCAAAATATGGGAAATTTCTGCCTTTTTGCCCCAAAATAAGAAAAATTTCTGCAATTTTGTAAAAAAATAAAAGAAATTTTTGCCTTTTTGCCCCAAAATAAGAAAATTTCTGCTTTTTTTCCCTGAAATAAGTGAAATTTCTAAAATTTTGCACAAAATACATGGAATTTCTGAGTTTTGCCCCAAAATGAGGAGAATTTCTGTCTTTTTGCCCCAACATATAGGGAATTTCTGCCTTTTTGCCCTACAAATAGGGGAATTTCTGCTTTTTTGCCTCTAAATATGTAGAATTTCTGTCTTTTTCCCCCAAAACAAAGGGAATTTCTGTCTTTTTTGCCCCAAAATAAGGAAAATTTCTGACTTATTACGCTGAAATAAGTGAAATTTCTGCAATATTGCCCCAAAATAAGGGAAATTTCTGCCTTTTTGCCCCCAAATAAGGGGAATTTCAGCCTTTTTACCTCAAAATAAGGGGAATTTCTGCATTTTTGCCATAGAATATTAGGAATTTCTGTTTTTGCCCAAAAATAAGGAAAATTTCTGCCTTTTTTCCCTGAAATAAGTGAAATTTCTGCAATTTTGCCCCCAAATAAGTGAAATTTCTGCAATTTTGCCCCAAAATAAGGGAAATTTCTAAAATTTTGCCCCAAATTAAGAGAAATTTCTGCCTTTTTGCCCTCAAATAAGGGAAATTTCAGCCTTTTTACCTCAAAATATGGAGAATTTCTGAATTTTTGCCCAAAAATATGGGAAATTTCTGCCTTTTTGCCCCAAATTAAGAAAAATTTCTGCGATTTTGTACCAAAATAAAAGAAATTTCTGCCTTTTTGCCCCAAAATAAGAAAATTTCTGCTTTTATTCTGAAATAAATGAAATTTCTGCAATTTTGCCTCAAAATAAGTTAAATTTCTGAATTTTTCTCTAAAATAAGAAGAATTTCTGTCTTTTTGCCCCAACATATAGGGAATTTCTGCCTTTTTTCCCCTCAATTAGGGGAATTTCTGCAATTTTGCTCCAAAATACGGGGAATTTCTGCCTTTTTGTCCGAAAATAAGAAGAATGCATACCTTTTTGCCATAAAAAAAAGAAATTTCTTCATTTTTGCTCCAAAATAAGGGGAATTTCTGGTTTTTGCCTCTAAATAAGTGGAATTTCTGTCTTTCTCCCCCAAAACAAAGGGAATTTCTGTATTTTTTGCCCAAAAATAAGGAAAATTTCTGACTTATTACCCTGAAATAAGTGAAATTTCTGCAATTTTGCCCCAAAATAAGGGAAATTTCTGCCTTTTTTCCCCCAAATAAGGAAAATTTCAGCCTTTTTACCTCAAAATAAGGGGAATTTCTGCCTTTTTGCCCAAAATAAGAAAAATTTCTGCAATTTTGTACCAAAATAAAAGAAATTTCTGCCTTATTGCCACAAAATATGAAAATTTCTGTTTTTTTCCCTGAAATAAGTGAAATTTCTGCAATTTTGCCCCAAAATAAGTGAAATTTTTGCAATTTTGCCTCAAAATAAAGGTAATTTCTGGAACTATGCCCTAAATAAGTGGAATTTCTGAGTTTTGCCCCAAAATAAGGAGGATTTTTGTCTTTTTGCCCCAACATATAGGAAATTTCTTCCTTTTTGCCCTACAATTAGGGGAATTTCTGCAATTTTGCTTCAAAATACGGGGAATTTCTGCCTTTTTGCCCGAAAATAAGAAGAATGCATACCTTTTTGCCATAAAAAAGGAAAATTTCTGCAATTTTGCTCCAAAATAAGGGGAATTTCTGCTTTTTTGCCTCTAAATAAGTGGAATTTCTGTCTTTTTCCCCCAAAATAAAGGGAATTTCTGTCTTTTTTGCCCCAAAATAAGGAAAATTTCTGACTTATTACCCTGAAGTAAGTGAAATTTCTGCAATTATGCCCCAATATAAAAGAAATTTCTGCCTTTTTGCCCCCAAATAAGGGGAATTTCAGCCTTTTTACATCAAAATAAGGGTAATTTCTGCATTTTTTCCCTAAAATATGAAAAATTTCTGCCTTTTGGCCCCAAAATAAGAAAAATTTCTGCAATTCTGTACCAAAATAAAAGAAATTTCAGCCTTTTTGCCCCAATATAAGAAAATTTCTGCTTTTTTTCTGAAATAAGTGAAATTTCTGCAATTTTGCCTCAAAATAAGAGAAATTTCTGCCTTTTTGCCTCCAAATCAGGGGAATTTCAGCCTTTTTACCTCAAAATATGAAGACTTTCTGCATTTTTGACCCAATATAGGGGAAATTTCTTCCTTTTTGCTCCGAAATAAGAAAAATTTCTGCAATTCTGTACCAAAATAAAATAAATTTCAGCCTTTTTGCCCCAATATAAGAAAATTTCTGCTTTTTTTCTGAAATAAGTGAAATTTCTGCAATTTTGCCCCAAAATAAGTGAAATTTCTGCAATTTTGCCCCCAAATAAGGGAAATTTCTGGAATTTTGCCTGAAAATAAGTGGAATTTCTGAGTTTTGCACAAAAATAAGGAGAATTTCTGTCTTTACGCCACAACATATAGGGAATTTCTGCCTTTTTGCCCCACAATTAGGGGAATTTCTGCAATTTTACTCCAAAATACAGGGTATTTCTGCCTTTTTGCCCGAATATAAGAAGAATGATTACCTTTTTGCCACAAAAATGGGAAATTTCTCCATTTTTGCTTTAAAATAAAGAGAATTTCTGCTTTTTTGCCTCTAAATAAGTGGAATTTCTGTCTTTTTCCACCAAAACAAAGGGAATTTCTGTTTTTTGCCCCAAAATAAGGAAAATTTCTGACTTATTACCCTGAAATAAGTGAAATTTCAAAAATTTTGCACAATTTACATGGAATTTCTGAGTTTTGCCCCAAAATGAGGAGAATTTCTGTCTTTTTGCCCCAACATATAGGGAATTTCTGCCTTTTTGCCCTACAAATAGGGGAATTTCTTCTTTTTTGCCTCTAAATATGTGGAATTTCTGTCTTTTTCCCCCAAAACAAAGGGAATTTCTGTCTTTTTTGCCCCAAAATAAGGAGAATTTCTGACTTATTACCCTGAAATAAGTGAAATTTCTGCAATTTTGCCCCAAAATAAGGGAAATTTCTGCCTTTTTGCCCCCAAATAAGGGGAATTTCAGCCTTTTTACCTCAAAATAAGGGGAATTTCTGCATTTTTGCCATAGAATATTAGGAATTTCTGTTTTTTTGCCCAAAAATAAGGAAAATTTCTGCCTTTTTTCCCTGAAATAAGTGAAATTTCTGCAATTTTGCCCCAAAATAAGGGAAAATTCTAAAATTTTGCCCCAAATTAAGAGAAATTTCTGCCTTTTTAACCTCAAATAAGGGAAATTTCAGGCTTTTTACCTCAAAATATGGAGAATTTCTGAATTTTTGCCCAAAAATATGGGAAATTTCTGCCTTTTTGCCCCAAATTAAGAATAATTTCTGCAATTTTGTACCAAAATAAAAGGAATTTCTGCCTTTTTGCCCCAAAATAAGAAAATTTCTACTTTTTTTCTGAAATAAATGAAATTTCTGCAATTTTGCCTCAAAATAAGTTAAATTTCTAAATTTTTCCCTAAAATAAGAAGAATTTCTGTCTTTTTGCCCCAACATATAGGGAATTTCTGCCTTTTTTTCCCCACAATTAGGGGAATTTCTGCAATTTTGCTTCAAAATATGGGGAATTTCTGCCTTTTTGTCCGAAAATAAGAAGAATGCATACCTTTTTGCCATAAAAAAAAAGAAATTTCTTCATTTTTGCTCCAAAATAAGGGGAATTTCTGGTTTTTGCCTCTAAATAAGTGGAATTTCTGTCTTTCTCCCCCCCAAAAAAAGGGAATTTCTGTATTTTTTGCCCCAAAATAAGGAAAATTTCTGACTTATTACCCTGAAATAAGTGAAATTTCTGCAATTTTGCCCCAAAATAAGGGAAATTTCTGCCTTTTTGGCCCCAAATAAGGAAAATTTCAGCTTTTTTACCTCAAAATAAGGGGAATTTCTGCCTTTTTGCCCAAAATAAGAAAATTTTCTGCAATTTTGTACCAAAATAAAAGAAATTTCTGCCTTATTGCCACAAAATATGAAAATTTCTGTTTTTTTCCTTGAAATAAGTGAAATTTATGCAATTTTGCCCCAAAATAAATGAAATTTCTGCAATTTTGCCCCCAAATAAGGGAAATTTCTGGAATTTTGCCTGAAAATAAGTGGAATTTCTGATTTTGCGCAAAAATAAAGAGAATTTCTGTCTTTATGCCCCAACATATAGGGAATTTCTGCCTTTTTGCCCCACAATTAGGGGAATTTCTGCAATTTTGCTCCAAAATACGGGGTATTTCTGCCTTTTTGCCCGAATATAAGAAGAATGATTACCTTTTTGCCACAAAAATGGGAAATTTCTCCATTTTTGCTTTAAAATAAAGGGAATTTCTGCTTTTTTGCCTCTAAATAAGTGGAATTTCTGTCTTTTTCCCCCAAAACAAAGGGAATTTCTGTTTTTTGCCCGAAAATAAGGAAAATTTCTGACTTATTACCCTGAAATAAGTGAAATTTCTAAAATTTTGCACAAAATACATGGAATTTCTGAGTTTTGCCCCAAAATGAGGAGAATTTCTGTCTTTTTCCCCCAACATATAGGGAATTTCTGCCTTTTTGCCCTACAAATAGGGGAATTTCTGCTTTTTTGCCTCTAAATATGTGGAATTTCTGTCTTTTTCCCCCAAAACAAAGGGAATTTCTGTCTTTTTTGCCCCAAAATAAGGAAAATTTCTGACTTATTACCCTGAAATAAGTGAAATTTCTGCAATTCTGCCCCAAAATAAGGGAAATTTCTGCCTTTTTGCCCCCAAATAAGGGGAATTTCAGCCTTTTTACCTCAAAATAAGGGGAATTTCTGCATTTTTGCCATAGAATATTAGGAATTTCTGTTTTTTTTCCCAAAAATAAGGAAAATTTCTGCCTTTTTTCCCTGAAATAAGTGAAATTTCTGCAATTTTGACCCAAAATAAGAAAAATTTCTGACTTATTACCCTGAAATAAGTGTAATTTTTGCAATTTTGTACCAACATAAGTGAAATTTCTGCCTTTTTGCCACGAAATAAGGGGAATTTTAGCCTTTTCACCTCAAAATAAGGGGACTTTCTGCATTTTTGACCCAAAATATGGGAAATTTCTGCCTTTTTGCCCCAAAATAAGAAAAATTTCTGCAATTCTGTACCAAAATAAAAGAAATTTCAGCCTTTTTGCCCCAATATAAGAAAATTTCTGCTTTTTTTCTGAAATAAGTGAAATTTCTGCAATTTTGCCTCAAAAGAAGTGAAATTTCTGCCTTTTTGCCTCCAAATCAGGGGAATTTCAGCCTTTTTACCTCAAAATATGAAGACTTTCTGCATTTTTGACCCAAAATATGGGAAATTTCTGCCTTTTTGCTCCGAAATAAGAAAAATTTCTGCAATTCTGTACCAAAATAAAATAAATTTCAGCCTTTTTGCCCTAATATAAGAAAATTTCTGCTTTTTTTCTGAAATAAGTGAAATTTCTGCAATTTTGCCCCAAAATAAGTGAAATTTCTGAGTTTTTCCCCAAAATAACGAGAATTTCTGTCTTTTTGCCCCAACATATAGGGAATTTCTGCCTTTTTGCCCCACATTTAGAGGAATTTCTTCACTTTTGCTCCAAAATACGGGGAATTTCTGCCTTTTTGTCCAAAAATAAGAAGAATGCATACCTTTTTGCCATAAAAAAGGAAAATTTCTTCATTTTTGCTCCAAAATAAAGGGAATTTCTCCATTTTTGCCTCTAAATAAGTGGAATTTCTGTCTTTTTCCCCCCCAAAAAAGGGAATTTCTGTATTTATTGCCCCAAAATAAGGAAAATTTCTGACTTATTACCCTGAAATAAGTGAAATTTCTGCAATTTTGCCCCAAAATAAGGGAAATTTCTGCATTTTTGCCCCCAAGTAAGGGGAATTTCAGCCTTTTTACCTCAAAATAAGGAGAATTTCTGCATTTTTGCCCCAAAATATGAGAAATTTCTGCCTTTTCCCCCAAAATAAGAAAATTTCTGCTTTTTTCCCTGCAATAAGTTAAATTTCTGAAATTTTGCCCCAAAATAAGTGAAATTTCTATAATTTTGCCCCAAAATAAGGGAAATTTTTGGAATTTTGCCCCAAAATAAGTTGAATTTCTGTGTTGTGTCCAAATAAGAAGAATTTCTGTCTTTTTGCCCCAACTTTTAGGGAATTTTTGCCTTTTTGCCCCACAATTAAGGGAATTTCTGCAATTTTACTCCAAATTACGAGGAATTCCTGCCTTTTTGCCTGAAAATAAGTAGAATGCACACCTTTTTGCCATAAAAAAAGGAAATTTCCTCTTTTTCGCTCCAAAATAAGGGGAATTTCTGCTTTTTTGCCTCTAAATAAATAGAATTTCTGTCTTTTTCCCCCCCAAAAAGGGAATTTCTGTATTTTTTGCCCCAAAATAAGAAATATTTCTGTCTTATTACCCTGAAATAAGTGAAATTTCAGCAATTTTGCCCCAAAATAAGAGAAATTTCTGCCTTTTTGCCCCCAAATATGGGGAATTTCAGGATTTTTACCTCAAAATAAGGAAAATTTCTGAATTTTGCCCCAAAATATGGGAAATTTCTGCCTTTTTGCCCCAAAATAAGAAAAATTTCTGCAATTTTGTAAAAAAATAAAAGAAATTTTTGCCTTTTTGCCCCAAAATAAGAAAATTTCTGCTTTTTTTCCCTGAAATAAGTGAAATTTCTAAAATTTTGCACAAAATACATGGAATTTCTGAGTTTTGCCCCAAAATGAGGAGAATTTCTGTCTTTTTGCCCCAACATATAGGGAATTTCTGCCTTTTTGCCCTACAAATAGGGGAATTTCTGCTTTTTTGCCTCTAAATATGTAGAATTTCTGTCTTTTTCCCCCAAAACAAAGGGAATTTCTGTCTTTTTTGCCCCAAAATAAGGAAAATTTCTGACTTATTACGCTGAAATAAGTGAAATTTCTGCAATATTGCCCCAAAATAAGGGAAATTTCTGCCTTTTTGCCCCCAAATAAGGGGAATTTCAGCCTTTTTACCTCAAAATAAGGGGAATTTCTGCATTTTTGCCATAGAATATTAGGAATTTCTGTTTTTTTGCCCAAAAATAAGGAAAATTTCTGCCTTTTTTCCCTGAAATAAGTGAAATTTCTGCAATTTTGCCCCAAAATAAGTGAAATTTCTGCAATTTTGCCCCAAAATAAGGGAAAATTCTAAAATTTTGCCCCAAATTAAGAGAAATTTCTGCCTTTTTGACCTCAAATAAGGGAAATTTCAGGCTTTTTACCTCAAAATATGGAGAATTTCTGAATTTTTGCCCAAAAATATGGGAAATTTCTGCCTTTTTGCCCCAAATTAAGAATAATTTCTGCAATTTTGTACCAAAATAAAAGGAATTTCTGCCTTTTTGCCCCAAAATAAGAAAATTTCTACTTTTTTTCTGAAATAAATGAAATTTCTGCAATTTTGCCTCAAAATAAGTTAAATTTCTAAATTTTTCCCTAAAATAAGAAGAATTTCTGTCTTTTTGCCCCAACATATAGGGAATTTCTGCCTTTTTTTCCCCACAATTAGGGGAATTTCTGCAATTTTGCTTCAAAATACGGGGAATTTCTGCCTTTTTGTCCGAAAATAAGAAGAATGCATACCTTTTTGCCATAAAAAAAGAAATTTCTTCATTTTTGCTCCAAAATAAGGGGAATTTCTGGTTTTTGCCTCTAAATAAGTGGAATTTCTGTCTTTCTCCCCCCCAAAAAAAGGGAATTTCTGTATTTTTTGCCCCAAAATAAGGAAAATTTCTGACTTATTACCCTGAAATAAGTGAAATTTCTGCAATTTTGCCCCAAAATAAGGGAAATTTCTGCCTTTTTGGCCCCAAATAAGGAAAATTTCAGCTTTTTTACCTCAAAATAAGGGGAATTTCTGCCTTTTTGCCCAAAATAAGAAAATTTTCTGCAATTTTGTACCAAAATAAAAGAAATTTCTGCCTTATTGCCACAAAATATGAAAATTTCTGTTTTTTTCCTTGAAATAAGTGAAATTTATGCAATTTTGCCCCAAAATAAGTGAAATTTCTGCAATTTTGCCTCAAAATAAGGGTAATTTCTGGAACTTTGCCCTAAATAAGTGGAATTTCTGAGTTTTGCCCCAAAATAAGGAGGATTTTTGTCTTTTTGCCCCAACATATAGGAAATTTCTTCCTTTTTGCCCCACAATTAGGGGAATTTCAGCAATTTTGCTTCAAAATACAGGGAATTTCTGCCTTTTTGCCCGAAAATAAGAAGAATGCATACCTTTTTGCCATAAAAAAAGAAAATTTCTGCAATTTTGCTCCAAAATAAGGGGAATTTCTGCTTTTTTGCCTCTAAATAAGTGGAATTTCTGTCTTTTTCCCCCAAAACAAAGGGAATTTCTGTCTTTTTTGCCCCAAAATAAGGAAAATTTCTGACTTATTACCCTGAAGTAAGTGAAATTTCTGCAATTATGCCCCAATATAAAAGAAATTTCTGCCTTTTTGCCCTACAAATAGGGGAATTTCTGCTTTTTTGCCTCTAAATATGTAGAATTTCTGTCTTTTTCCCCCAAAACAAAGGGAATTTCTGTCTTTTTTGCCCCAAAATAAGGAAAATTTCTGATTATTACGCTGAAATAAGTGAAATTTCTGCAATATTGCCCCAAAATAAGGGAAATTTCTGCCTTTTTGCCCCCAAATAAGGGGAATTTCAGCCTTTTTACCTGAAAATAAGGGGAATTTCTGCATTTTTGCCATAGAATATTAGGAATTTCTGTTTTTTGCCCAAAAATAAGGAAAATTTCTGCCTTTTTTCCCTGAAATAAGTGAAACTTCTGCAATTTTGCCCCAAAATAAGTGAAATTTCTGCAATTTTGCCCCAAAATAAGGGAAAATTCTAAAATTTTGCCCCAAATTAAGAGAAATTTCTGCCTTTTTGCCCTCAAATAAGGGAAATTTCAGCCTTTTTACCTCAAAATATGGAGAATTTCTGAATTTTTGCCCAAAAATATGGGAAATTTCTGCCTTTTTGCCCCAAATTAAGAAAAATTTCTGCAATTTTGTACCAAAATAAAAGAAATTTCTGCCTTTTTGCCCCAAAATAAGAAAATTTCTGCTTTTATTCTGAAATAAATGAAATTTCTGCAATTTTGCCTCAAAATAAGTTAAATTTCTGAATTTTTCCCTAAAATAAGAAGAATTTCTGTCTTTTTGCCCCAACATATAGGGAATTTCTGCCTTTTTTCCCCACAATTAGGGGAATTTCTGCAATTTTGCTCCAAAATACGGGGAATTTCTGCCTTTTTGTCCGAAAATAAGAAGAATGCATACTTTTTTGCCATAAAAAAAAAGAAATTTCTTCATTTTTGCTCCAAAATAAGGGGAATTTCTGGTTTTTGCCTCTAAATAAGTGGAATTTCTGTCTTTCTCCCCCAAAACAAAGGGAATTTCTGTATTTTTTGCCCAAAAATAAGGAAAATTTCTGACTTATTACCCTGAAATAAGTGAAATTTCTGCAATTTTGCCCCAAAATAAGGGAAATTTCTGCCTTTTTTCCCCCAAATAAGGAAAATTTCAGCCTTTTTACCTCAAAATAAGGGGAATTTCTGCCTTTTTGCCCAAAATAAGAAAAATTTCTGCAATTTTGTACCAAAATAAAAGAAATTTCTGCCTTATTGCCACAAAATATGAAAATTTCTGTTTTTTTCCCTGAAATAAGTGAAATTTCTGCAATTTTGCCCCAAAATAAGTGAAATTTTTGCAATTTTGCCTCAAAATAAAGGTAATTTCTGGAACTATGCCCTAAATAAGTGGAATTTCTGAGTTTTGCCCCAAAATAAGGAGGATTTTTGTCTTTTTGCCCCAACATATAGGAAATTTCTTCCTTTTTGCCCTACAATTAGGGGAATTTCTGCAATTTTGCTTCAAAATACGGGGAATTTCTGCATTTTTGCCCGAAAATAAGAAGAATGCATACCTTTTTGCCATAAAAAAGGACAATTTCAGCCTTTCTACCTCAAAATAAGGGGAATTTCTGCTTTTTTGCCTCTAAATAAGTGGAATTTCTGTCTTTTTCCCCCAAAACAAAGGGAATTTCTGTCTTTTTTGCCCCAAAATAAGGAAAATATCTGACTTATTACCCTGAAGTAAGTGAAATTTCTGCAATTATGCCCCAATATAAAAGAAATTTCTGCCTTTTTGCCCCCAAATAAGGGGAATTTCAGCCTTTTTACATCAAAATAAGGGTAATTTCTGCATTTTTTCCCTAAAATATGGGAAATTTCTGCCTTTTGGCCCCAAAATAAGAAAAATTTCTGCAATTCTGTACCAAAATAAAAGAAATTTCAGCCTTTTTGCCCCAATATAAGAAAATTTCTGCTTTTTTTCTGAAATAAGTGAAATTTCTGCAATTTTGCCTCAAAATAAGAGAAATTTCTGCCTTTTTGCCTCCAAATCAGGGGAATTTCAGCCTTTTTACCTCAAAATATGAAGACTTTCTGCATTTTTGACCCAATATAGGGGAAATTTCTTCCTTTTTGCTCCGAAATAAGAAAAATTTCTGCAATTCTGTACCAAAATAAAATAAATTTCAGCCTTTTTGCCCCAATATAAGAAAATTTCTGCTTTTTTTCTGAAATAAGTGAAATTTCTGCAATTTTGCCCCAAAATAAGTGAAATTTCTGCAATTTTGCCCCCAAATAAGGGAAATTTCTGGAATTTTGCCTGAAAATAAGTGGAATTTCTGAGTTTTGCACAAAAATAAGGATAATTTCTGTCTTTACGCCACAACATATAGGGAATTTCTGCCTTTTTGCCCCACAATTAGGGGAATTTCTGCAATTTTACTCCAAAATACAGGGTATTTCTGCCTTTTTGCCCGAATATAAGAAGAATGATTACCTTTTTGCCACAAAAATGGGAAATTTCTCCATTTTTGCTTTAAAATAAAGAGAATTTCTGCTTTTTTGCCTCTAAATAAGTTGAATTTCTGTCTTTTTCCACCAAAACAAAGGAAATTTCTGTTTTTTGCCCCAAAATAAGGAAAATTTCTGACTTATTACCCTGAAATAAGTGAAATTTCAAAAATTTTGCACAATTTACATGGAATTTCTGAGTTTTGCCCCAAAATGAGGAGAATTTCTGTCTTTTTGCCCCAACATATAGGGAATTTCTGCCTTTTTGCCCTACAAATAGGGGAATTTCTTCTTTTTTGCCTCTAAATATGTGGAATTTCTGTCTTTTTCCCCCAAAACAAAGGGAATTTCTGTCTTTTTTGCCCCAAAATAAGGAGAATTTCTGACTTATTACCCTGAAATAAGTGAAATTTCTGCAATTTTGCCCCAAAATAAGGGAAATTTCTGCCTTTTTGCCCCCAAATAAGGGGAATTTCAGCCTTTTTACCTCAAAATAAGGGGAATTTCTGCATTTTTGCCATAGAATATTAGGAATTTCTGTTTTTTTGCCCAAAAATAAGGAAAATTTCTGCCTTTTTTCCCTGAAATAAGTGAAATTTCTGCAATTTTGCCCCAAAATAAGTGAAATTTCTGCAATTTTGCCCCAAAATAAGGGAAAATTCTAAAATTTTGCCCCAAATTAAGAGAAATTTCTGCCTTTTTGACCTCAAATAAGGGAAATTTCAGGCTTTTTACCTCAAAATATGGAGAATTTCTGAATTTTTGCCCAAAAATATGGGAAATTTCTGCCTTTTTGCCCCAAATTAAGAATAATTTCTGCAATTTTGTACCAAAATAAAAGAAATTTCTGCCTTTTTGCCCCAAAATAAGAAAATTTCTACTTTTTTTCTGAAATAAATGAAATTTCTGCAATTTTGCCTCAAAATAAGTTAAATTTCTGAATTTTTCCCTAAAATAAGAAGAATTTCTGTCTTTTTGCCCCAACATATAGGGAATTTCTGCCTTTTTTTCCCCACAATTAGGGGAATTTCTGCAATTTTGCTTCAAAATACGGGGAATTTCTGCCTTTTTGTCCGAAAATAAGAAGAATGCATACCTTTTTGCCATAAAAAAAAAGAAATTTCTTCATTTTTGCTCCAAAATAAGGGGAATTTCTGGTTTTTGCCTCTAAATAAGTGGAATTTCTGTCTTTCTCCCCCCCAAAAAAGGGAATTTCTGTATTTTTTGCCCCAAAATAAGGAAAATTTCTGACTTATTACCCTGAAATAAGTGAAATTTCTGCAATTTTGCCCCAAAATAAGGGAAATTTCTGCCTTTTTGGCCCCAAATAAGGAAAATTTCAGCTTTTTTACCTCAAAATAAGGGGAATTTCTGCCTTTTTGCCCAAAATAAGAAAAATTTCTGCAATTTTGTACCAAAATAAAAGAAATTTCTGCCTTATTGCCACAAAATATGAAAATTTCTGTTTTTTTCCCTGAAATAAGTGAAATTTCTGCAATTTTGCCCCAAAATAAGTGAAATTTTTGCAATTTTGCCTCAAAATAAAGGTAATTTCTGGAACTATGCCCTAAATAAGTGGAATTTCTGAGTTTTGCCCCAAAATAAGGAGGATTTTTGTCTTTTTGCCCCAACATATAGGAAATTTCTTCCTTTTTGCCCTACAATTAGGGGAATTTCTGCAATTTTGCTTCAAAATACGGGGAATTTCTGCCTTTTTGCCCGAAAATAAGAAGAATGCATACCTTTTTGCCATAAAAAAGGAAAATTTCTGCAATTTTGCTCCAAAATAAGGGGAATTTCTGCTTTTTTGCCTCTAAATAAGTGGAATTTCTGTCTTTTTCCCCCAAAACAAAGGGAATTTCTGTCTTTTTTGCCCCAAAATAAGGAAAATTTCTGACTTATTACCCTGAAGTAAGTGAAATTTCTGCAATTATGCCCCAATATAAAAGAAATTTCTGCCTTTTTGCCCCCAAATAAGGGGAATTTCAGCCTTTTTACATCAAAATAAGGGTAATTTCTGCATTTTTTCCCTAAAATATGAAAAATTTCTGCCTTTTGGCCCCAAAATAAGAAAAATTTCTGCAATTCTGTACCAAAATAAAAGAAATTTCAGCCTTTTTGCCCCAATATAAGAAAATTTCTGCTTTTTTTCTGAAATAAGTGAAATTTCTGCAATTTTGCCTCAAAATAAGAGAAATTTCTGCCTTTTTGCCTCCAAATCAGGGGAATTTCAGCCTTTTTACCTCAAAATATGAAGACTTTCTGCATTTTTGACCCAAAATATGGGAAATTTCTGCCTTTTTGCCCCAAAATAAGAAAAATTTCTGCCATTTTGTACCAAAATAAGAGAAATTTCTGCCTTTTTGCCCCAAAATAAAAAAAATTCTCATTTTTTCTGAAATAAGTGAAATTTCTGCAATTTTGCCCCAAAATAAGTGAAATTTCTGCAATTTTGCCCCCAAATAAGGGAAATTTCTGGAATTTTGCCTGAAAATAAGTGGAATTTCTGATTTTTGCGCAAAAATAAAGAGAATTTCTGTCCTTATGCCCCAACATATAGGGAATTTCTGCCTTTTTGCCCCACAATTAGGGGAATTTCTGCAATTTTGCTCCAAAATACGGGGTATTTCTGCCTTTTTGCCCGAATATAAGAAGAATGATTACCTTTTTGCCACAAAAATGGGAAATTTCTCCATTTTTGCTTTAAAATAAAGGGAATTTCTGCTTTTTTGCCTCTAAATAAGTGGAATTTCTGTCTTTTTCCCCCAAAACAAAGGGAATTTCTGTTTTTTGCCCGAAAATAAGGAAAATTTCTGACTTATTACCCTGAAATAAGTGAAATTTCTAAAATTTTGCACAAAATACATGGAATTTCTGAGTTTTGCCCCAAAATGAGGAGAATTTCTGTCTTTTTCCCCCAACATATAGGGAATTTCTGCCTTTTTGCCCTACAAATAGGGGAATTTCTGCTTTTTTGCCTCTAAATATGTGGAATTTCTGTCTTTTTCCCCCAAAACAAAGGGAATTTCTGTCTTTTTTGCCCCAAAATAAGGAAAATTTCTGACTTATTACCCTGAAATAAGTGAAATTTCTGCATTTCTGCCCCAAAATAAGGGAAATTTCTGCCTTTTTGCCCCCAAATAAGGGGAATTTCAGCCTTTTTACCTCAAAATAAGGGGAATTTCTGCATTTTTGCCATAGAATATTAGGAATTTCTGTTTTTTTCCCAAAAATAAGGAAAATTTCTGCCTTTTTTTTACTGAAATAAGTGAAATTTCTGCAATTTTGACCCAAAATAAGTGAAATTTCTGCAATTTTGCCCCAAAATAAGGGAAAATTCTAAAATTTTGCCCCAAATTAAGAGAAATTTCTGCCTTTTTGACCTCAAATAAGGGAAATTTCAGCCTTTTTACCTCAAAATATGGAGAATTTCTGAATTTTTGCCCAAAAATATGGGAAATTTCTGCCTTTTTGCCCCAAAGTAAGAAAAATTTCTGCAATTTTGTACCAAAATAAAAGAAATTTCTGCCTTTTTGCCCCAAAATAAGAAAATTTCATCTTTTTTCTGAAATAAATGAAATTTCTGCAATTTTGCCTCAAAATAAGTTAAATTTCTGAATTTTTCCCTAAAATAAGAAGAATTTCTGTCTTTTTGCCCCAACATATAGGGAATTTCTGCCTTTTTGCCCCACAATTAGGGGAATTTCTGCAATTTTGCTCCAAAATACGGGGTATTTCTGCCTTTTTGCCCGAATATAAGAAGAATGATTACCTTTTTGCCACAAAAATGGGAAATTTCTCCATTTTTGCTTTAAAATAAAGGGAATTTCTGCTTTTTTGCCTCTAAATAAGTGGAATTTCTGTCTTTTTCCCCCAAAACAAAGGGAATTTCTGTTTTTTGCCCGAAAATAAGGAAAATTTCTGACTTATTACCCTGAAATAAGTGAAATTTCTAAAATTTTGCACAAAATACATGGAATTTCTGAGTTTTGCCCCAAAATGAGGAGAATTTCTGTCTTTTTCCCCCAACATATAGGGAATTTCTGCCTTTTTGCCCTACAAATAGGGGAATTTCTGCTTTTTTGCCTCTAAATATGTGTAATTTCTGTCTTTTTCCCCCAAAACAAAGGGAATTTCTGTCTTTTTTGCCCCAAAAAAAGGAAAATTTCTGACTTATTACCCTGAAATAAGTGAAATTTCTGCAATTCTCCCCCAAAATAAGGGAAATTTCTGCCTTTTTGCCCCCAAATAAGG